>NC_135622.1:24004551-24304551 GCF_053574225.1 Canis aureus
GGGAATCCAGGTGTTCTCCCTATGCAATATATTTGCAGCACATCCTTGGTAACCATAAATTGCTTTGGAAAGGAACATTGAGTTATATCCTCTCAGGTAGCTAGAGTCAGAGTGAAGTTATTCCACAGAGCCCTGAATTGGAGGCTTGCAAAAATGAGCACATAAAATTTAAAAAGTTCCAGTTAACCCTGAGATAAGAACAAAGGATATATTTTTAGCAAATGTATCTGGATGGTTGGGTTTGGGAATCTTCAGGTAGTGTAGTTTCTTATATATTGACAGTTCATACAGGAAATACACTGAGATATGTGTCTATCCCCCCCTTTCTTTATAGATATAGATGGTATACATATAGATTTAGATATACAGATATATGTAGCACTGCCCTTCAATTTAAAACAATTTATTGTTGTCTCTCATGGTTATGTGGGTTGACTGGACTCCACTGGATGTTCCCAACTGGTGTCTCCCATGAGGCTGCACTCAGACAAATGGGATAGAGTCATCAGAATATCAGACATCCAAGATGGCTTGAGAAGTAGCCACATAGTCTCTGTTTTTGTACTTTATATACTTTAATTCAGGATAATTTATTTCGGATTCATTTGGCATTTAAAAATTTACATATTTTTGTACATCAATAATTTTACATGACTGATCTTCAGGATAGGACTGTTAAATAGATTAAGGATGAGAAAACATAGATTCAAATATGACAATGTGCCTGAAAGAAACATGGCTAGGAGTATTTTTTAAAATCCCAGGAATTGTCCTATTCCTGATGCAGTATTCTTTTCATTACAACATATTACTTCTTGAATTATAAGGGACTATGGTAGTCCATTACTGAAAACTTTGATAAAAATGCTTTCCTTCTTTGTACCAGAACTTGTTTCCCAGTAATATGCAACAACTGACCTTTATACAGCCCTTTATGATCTAGATTAAGATTAGATTAAATTTATCTTCTTCCTGAGAGTTTAAATACTTGAAAACTCAGTTATCTTCTAAGATGCCATCTTCTCTCAGTTCTCATATGCATGAGTTGTTTTGTTGTTGTTGTTTTCTCTCAATGGCTTGTAAGTATTAGTCAATGTTTCTAAGATGTATGTGTATTAATTTTATCCTGAAATCAAACATTAGGTTTTTAGATCAAAGACGTAATATTATTACGTTACAGCAACAAATGTGTTGGTCCCCATGCCCCACTATCCCTCTTCAAGGTGACACAATGGAAGCCAGATGTAACCTTGCATGCACAAATAATTTATTCTTTGGCTCTAAAGAGAAGAATCCCAATGAATCTGGGAGCTCATATAGGAACTACCACTAAACTACCACTCTCCTTCCAGAAAAACTGAGATAAATCTTTGCTCCCTGCTGTTTTACAATCCTTTTAATTATAAACAGATGGCCCCAGGGATTTTATCCCCTTTTGAAATATAAAAACAATACTCCTGAAGATAAATCTCTATCACGGAGGTCTCTATACAGTCACTCTGTAACATCCGATGTTTGTCCTTTTTACTTAGTGTTCTTTGCTTAGAAGGCCCTAATGATGCAAAAAATATCTTCTTTAAGTTCCACATTTGTGTGCCAACGGTTCAGTCTTCAGTACACTGATTATTTCAAGCTATAAAATCAGCTTAGTTTTCTTCCTGCACCAGATACTACATAGATGCTATTGAATCTTCAATCTCTTCTTCAGCACAAAAGTGTCCCTTTAGCTTCAGCTTTTCAATCTAAATTTGCAGTTGACATCTCCATGAAGATGTCTCTTAGGCACCTGAAACCCAATATGTTCTCTAATAAACCACCTACCTCCTTCCTAAACCATTCATCCTCAACTTTAGACACTTATATATTGGAAATATAGAGTCAAGGAAGTAGAGACTGACAACTGACAGTTATCTTTGTTGTCTCCGATGTATGGTTATGTCCTTTATCTCCTCTTAACAAACATCTACTGAACTACCTACTGTGTGCCAAGCACTAAGAATCCAGCAGCAACCAAAGCAATCAAATTCCCTGCTCACAGGGTGTTTATGTTAATGTAGAAAGAGACAATAGGCAGAGAAGCAAACAATAACCTAGTATTACAGATGTAAATAAATGTTTTGAAAAAAAAAAAAAGAGAGAGAGATCCAGGTATTTCTGTTAACTATATCACCAAATAGGCTTGTATTGGGAAATATCAGCTTTGACTTCTGACACAGGCTTGGATGCCTGAAACTGAACAACTGAGTCATAAAGGAAAATGATAGACCATTGCAACCTAAATGCATTCCTTAAAAAATATGGTTCTTACCCCAAATAGAAACAAAACTAAAATGTGTATGTTTTGGGGCAGCTAGAGACTGGCACTGCCCTCTTCACTCCCCTTCCAGTGCACATCTCAAGAAGAGGGTGGCCCCCTCCATGTTTAAGTGTCAAGGTGACATAGGAAGCTGAAGAGATAGGTGAAGACAGTGAAGACAGAGCAGTTTGGGGCTTAGAGTTTTCATGCAATTCCTTTGGAGAAATAAGAATTACCACCTGCTTCATAATGCACAGAAAGAAATTCACCGTATTCAAGGCAGAGAAGCTCTCACCTTACTTAAGCAAGGTCTGGCCACATGCCTCCACTACACAATGAATTTGGCTGGGGCTATTCATAATAGTGTGCCCCCATCCCATGCTCGCTCATCTTAATATGTAAATGAAGAACTTACGGAACTCTCCAAGAACCGTGTAAAAACCATGCAAACTGAGACAAATAATAAACATGATAGACCGACAATGGAGATCAAGCCTATGAATAACTGGCAGGACTACAGGGAAATCTAGAAAATGGGACAGAAGGAATAATCCACAGGAAAATGGAAATAGAAATTCTAAAAGTGAAGAATGAGTGTTAAAACCACAACTGAAGGTTTATCCAGAATCAGATAAAATTCACAAAAGGATACCAACATCTAAAACTACTCTTAAAATAGTTAGATTTCAAGCATAAAAAGGAAAAAAGTGAACATTTTTAGTTCCTTACACGCACAGACCCTGAATATTAAAATTCCTCATCAGCATTCTGATCCTAAGTATGTGCTATTCATGTATAACCCCAGGAAGAACGATTTGATTTTGAAGTGATCCAGGCAAGGGGTGTATATGCAGGATATTTGGGAGTGGAAGAATGGGGAAAAGCAGGAGGCAGTTAATACAATGTATTAATACAGCAGAAGAGTTATGTTTAGGAGGAAAATTGCTTCCAGAGGAACATGGCATGAATCAAAGGTGGGAAGGCTGAGAATCCTCAAAAGGGGTCTCTTCCTCCCTCTTTTCCACACAATCAACAATCTCTCTGAAATAGAATGAAAAGGGGAGAAAAGATGGCTGGAGAAATAAAGAAGAATAATAAGAAAATATTGTAAAAAGACAAAACTGAATTTTAACAGGAGAACATAGAGCTTTTTTCTAAATTTTTCACTTTTTTGTTGAGAGGTCTTCAGAAGCTGCAGCACTGCTACTATTCTCCATATCGCTCCCCTTACTTTTTGCAAACTAAATCTTAGACACATCCCTCCAAATGACATGGCAGAAATGGATATTATCTGTAATATTCAGATTAATACTACTTCTAGAATAGTGAGATTCAGTAATGACCACAATTAAGTCTTATAAGGTTCAAAAAGAAAACTAGTACCTCAAGTGGACAATAGTCTCACAGTTTGTCATATCTCCTCAACAGAAATAACCTTTATTTTTTTCATGTACTTGCTTTTGTAGCCTTTTTCAAATCCTTCATGCTTGGATCTATTTTCTGGATTGAGATATATATATTTTTTTTTTTTTTTTGTCCCAGAATCTGAACATCAATAGTTTCTGACATTTCCCTTAAAACACTGGTGCTTCTTAGAGTCTAATCTCCTTTGCTGCCTCTTGAATTTGATTCTGCACTGTGAGAACTGCGCATGAGATAAGGAAAAGCTTTGGTCAGAAAATCTCTCCCTCCATAGCCCAGATATGTAATTTCCATAAACAGTATCAATCTATGCACTTTATTGACATTAAGCAAAAGGAAAATAGAATAAGTTGATATTTCTAAAAAAATTTAGACGTGTTGACAATATGTGGTCAAGACCTGAACTTTCTTATAAAAATTATTATTTTCTTTAAGAATAATGTACCATGAGCTTTCTACAACGGAGATTTCTGGCCTGGAGAAATTGGTAGCAGAGAATATTTCCAGAGATGTACTCACCCGTATAGAGTTGTATCTTAACTGGAATGCAGGGAGAGAAACAGTGTGCAAATACAGCACTGCAAAAGCAATTTCTTTCAGAGAGATCAAAATGTTTCTGTGAAGCCACTACAACTTCCCCTCTAAAGATACCGTTGCTTGGTCTTCAATGCAGAAGCACACACATAAACAAAGCACATAATAGAGGAGATGGGGGAATGCAAAATAAACATATTAAGTAAGGACTGGCAGAAAAGGCAGCTTCCAGAACAAAATCATAAGGAATATTTCCCTTTCCATTTTCCACTAGATTTGATTTCTCAAAGATTTCAGATGTTTCCTCTCATTTGGAGAATTCAATTTTCTTATTTAAAATCAGTTTTATTATAGTGAACTTGTTAGGAGTCTGGAGTCAACAATCACTGGCGTTTATCCACAGTGGAGACCAAGTGGGAAACCTACACTTCCACCCTCCCACCTCCTCCCACACACACAATAATGAGGTGCCTCTACCCACTTCCTGCTCAGGTGGAGTCAGAAGAGGCCAGTGGAGAGACAACTTTCATAATCACCCAGTAGGAATGAGACTACCACTAGTGCACTGGCAATAGAAACCATATGGGGTATTGGAACTCCCACTGGGCCAAGCAGTAATAGGATTCCTATCTAAATGTCAACAAAGACTAAGGAACCTGGGTTTTTATAGCCACCAGACAATAATGAGGCAACACCCTCCCTTCTGCTGATGTGGTGTCAGAGATCCTCAGTTAAAAGAAAAGGTTTAAATAAGATCTAGGGTTATAACAATACAAAAAGCTACAGTTTTCAAAAAATAAAAAGATTCATTATACTGAGAATTAGGAGGATTTCAAGCAAAATGAAGAGACAGTAGGTGCCAATATCAAAATGGCAGGGTTGTTAGGCTTTTAAGTGTGCTCCCTACCAGGTGGCATGTTGTAACATTATAATGTAAGAAGTCTCAGACAAACAAACTTACACACTCTGTTGTGGAAGATCACTGAGAGCACATGACCACCAGTTGACCTTTGAGCTGGCCCTGGCAATCAGAGGCTCCTCCCTCCCTGTCCTTGGAATGTGCATTCTGCTTGCTTTTTGTTTTTTGTTCGTGTTTTTGTTTTTTACTTCTGCTTGCATTAAAAAGCAGAAGCTGCCCCCAAGGACACAGCCCTGAGATGGTGATATGGTATTGAGACCATCTGGGTGTAATTAAACCCAGATAAGGCCTCTATATAAAGCTTTAAGATTTGGCCAGTGAGTTAAGAGATCTACTGGTCTTGGGGCTGCCTAAAACAAGCCTCATAGTGCCCTTGAGTTTTAAATCTGCCATCTACCTAATCTGGAGTGGCCTGCCTCTTTCTTTGTCTCTCCTTGCTCTGTGTTTACAAGGGCCAGTTTCAGATTATATCCAGCAAACCCCCAGGAGGTTTCCAAACCAACAAACACATACAAACAGGCAAGTACAAAAGCATTCATATGACATCCTCATTCTCTGTCCTTGTAGACAATGACAAGCACCTTTCATGAAAGTTTTAATCCAAGGTAAATGTAACAATATGTTGACAGCAGGGCCAGCTAACCTTGCAGTCAGAGCAGATGCCAGAATCTTCTATTAAGTGGGGAGGCACAAGACCAAATGAGTCCTAGATTCATTTTGGAGTGCCACCCAAAAAGCTAGTGGGACTCCCCATATTCCCACAAGAACAGAGGTACCTATGCAATATTTCTAAAATACCATGTGTTTGGTCATTACTCATTTCACCAATGCAAAAACTATTTCTTAAAATCTCATATGCTAATTAAAAATTGCCTAGTGCAGTGATTCTCAAATGCTCACAGAATCCATTGGGAGTTATGTTAAAATGTAGACTCTGATTCATTATGTCTGGGTTGAGGGCCTGCGATTCTACATTCTAACAAGCTTGTAGGTAATACCTGTTACTGGTCTCTGAACCCCACTAAAGAGCAAGAGGCTAGTGCAGATTTAGATGGTGATATTCAAGTGTCAGTTTGAGCCTTCTTTGAAATGCAGACTCCTGATTAGGATCTTTAAAAAGCTCATGAACTACTTGGAATGGGGATCTGAATGAGTCATATCAGGTGTTAAATAATTACTTTGGTGCGAAGTTCATTCTCTCACACACATATGTACTATACAGCTTATATGGATGTATTTTAAAGTACAGACAATATAACGACCCATTCAAATACAATGGGCCCAAACAAAATGTCCATTTGGGAGAGAGAAGGTGAGACAAAGACAGAGACAAAGACAGAGACAGAGAGGGAAAGGATATAAATGCCACTACTAAGTGTAAAATTTTGGTCAGGCAGTGCCCTTCTGGTTCGACTTTCTCATAGCAACCTAAAGATTTCCAATACAGAGCATAGTAGTTACACATCTGTCTCCTAGTTCAAGCATTTGAACATCACATATAAGCATTTAGCTTTTTTTTTTTTTTTCCAATGTGGAAAGATATGCCCACTGGATGACATGTTTGTGGAGGCAGAGAAAAATTAAGGCCATTCCACCTCAAGTTTAGCATTAGCACAAGTACAGCCATCTTAGGCCCCTGTGAATAGGAGCTGAACTCTTCAGGAAAAACTGCAGAATGTCCTCGGCAGGGAATCCCATATCAGAAAGACAACAGAGCCCACACCCGTGGTAGAAAGCCCCATATTAGAATGAAAACAGAGCTCAATGCCCTTGAAACCCCATATCAGAATGTAAACAGAACTTGAGAAATTCCTCCACCCCTTCTGAAAATCCCCTAGATCAGCCTATAAAAAACCCAGCTGTAACCCATTTCGGGGTCCAAGTCCCTGCTCGACTGTGTCGGGTATACTTGGACCCAAGCTCGAGCTTGCAAATAAACCCTTGTGCGTTTGCATCAGTGTCAGCTCCTTGATGGTTTCTCGGATTCGCAATCTTGGGCACAACAATGTTATAATGAGCTTTATTTATTAATAGGCTTGCACCTAAAAGCAATGTTACTAGTCACTGCTATTGGAGCCACGTGTGAATTGCTGTTGTTAGCATCCATCAGCATTAAACACAATAGGCTCCCTTGATATCAATATGTATTGTTTATACCACTGCCATCTAATCAAATTAGATGAGTTCTTATCCCAGCCAACTGAAAATTAAGTATAGCTGTATAGTATAATCTCATAAAATATTATTGCTTTGGTTAGTAACAAAATACACTACGATATATTTCCTCCTTTTAGGTATATGAAGATATATCCACCCATATTATTGATAGTTATGCTGTGCACTGATATACTGAATGCAGCTCGTTCTCTATTTTACTAATGGCCTCAGATTAGTCATTTTCAACATAATTCAAGGCTTTGACTCTGATTCCAAATAATTCAGAAGCTCTGCATTTGGCATTTTTGGTTACTTCATCTTCATCTCTGATTTAACCAGGTCACTTACGATGGAGACAATTACTTAGATTAAATTCTAAATTTAAAAAAATGTTAAGGGCAGCCCAGGTGGCTCAGCAGTTTAACGCCATCTTCAGCCCAGGGCGTGATCCTGGAGTCCTGGGATCGAGTCCCAAGTCAGGCTCCCTGCAAGGAGCCTGCTTCTCCCTCTGCCTCTCTCCCTCCTCTTTGTGTTTCTCATGAACAAATAAATTAAATCTTTAAAAAAAAAATTTAAGCTCATGTTTAGAAAACTCATGTTTGTCAAGCACTTATACTAAAAACTGAGATATAAAGATTAATAAGATAAGGGCACGAACCCTTGAGAACACATAATATGGAAAGAGAGACAGATATAAACAAATGATAGTTGATCATTGTAATGGGGTGACATAAGTGTTGCTAGAAGTTGTACCAAGTGATGTGTAAAGAATAATGCAGGGTAGGGATATTTTGGGGTACAGTCAGTTGAGTGTTTGACTCCAGGTTGTGGCTCAGGTTGTGATCTCTGGGCCATAAGATTGAGCCCTGAGTAGGCTTCTGCACTCAGTGTAGAGTCTGCATAAGACTCTCTCTCCCTCTGCTCCTCCCCACCACATTCTCTCTCTAAAATAAATAAATAAATAAATCTTTTTAAAAAGGAAGAAGCAGAGCACCTGGAAGGCTCAGTGGTTGAGCATCTGCCTTTGGCTCAGGGTGTGATCCTGGGACCCCGGATCAAGTCCCACATCAGGCTTCCTGCATGGAGCCTGCTTCTCCCTCTGCCTGTGTCTCGGCCTCTCTCTCTCTATGTGTGTCTCTCATGAATAAATAAATAAAATCCTTTAAAAATATATAAATAAATAAATAAGAAGAATGCAGGGTAAGGAATAACCAACTGCATAAATCAGGAAAAATTTCAGAGACAGTTTTATTCTCTTAGCTTTGTCAGAAGAGCAAGGGGAACACAGAAAGTTAAGAGAAGAGGAACATTCTTACAGAAAGAAAACCCATGAAAAAGAAAGGCACGAAATTATAAATGACACCATGTATTCAGAAATTGTCAAGGTGTGGTGAGTGGCAGGAATTGGAGCTGGAAAGTCAACTGCTGCCATAACATAAGGAACCTAGCATGCCAAGTTAAGGCATCTGGACTTTGTTCAGGTGGCAGCATTTATCGAAGGAAGTTATAAAGAAAAAAAGTGATAGAAAATGCAATTTTGAGGAAGTCAAGTCTGTGGTAATATGGAGACTTACTTAGAGGAAACTTAAATGAAGCCAAGGAGACCAAGAACAAGGGAAATGCAATGGCTTGAACAAGACAGATAAGGCTGAATATGTTCAATGACAATGAACACAGATTCTGAATTCCAGAGGATTGTCTTGACAGATGTGTGAGCATTTGGATATGGGGTTGAAGAACAGCCACCCCTTGAACCTGTATCATGTAAGATAGAATTCTCATTGTTTGACTTAACATCTAATGCTTTCAACCTCATCCTTTCTTTAATTCTCCCTTCTGAACAAGTTGGGTTCTGAGAAGCTGTTGGGTTGGCAAGAAAATTAACTTGACAGATGAATCATCCTAACAGAGTGACTATTACAGCCCACTTTACATAACTGCCATGTAAGATATTTGCATCGTCCTAGGACTCAACTTGAGTATGTGCCTCTGTATCCTGACAGAAAAGTTTAGAAAAGGAAATGTAGCCACCATTAATCCTCTAGTGAACCAGGGTTTAAGGTTGTGTTTGGCTGCATGTAATACTACTGTGAACAAACCACAGAATTATTAGACACACACACAGTGCTGCAGTATTACACAATTCCCGAGAATCTCATACATATTTCAGCCTTTAGAATTTGGTCCAGTGTGTCCCATATGCAGAGGCTGCAATGTGAATGGACACCCCACCCCACCGCAGGGCTTACGCAATGCGTTGGTTATGAGAGAAGAAGGTAGTCCAGGCTGATATAGCTGCTTGAGTTTCATTTTCCTGCTCTGCCATCTCTGGCATGATATTGCCTCCTGATTGCAAGGTGACTGCTGCAACTCCAGAAATTGTGCCCACATTCTGGGCAGGACAAACAGAGAGGAAATAGAGAGTCTTCTCTAAAGTCTCTGAGACAGCCATCTCAAGATCATTTGCTTGTATCTCATGACTAGAACTGAGTTGCATTGCCTTCTGTAGCTGCAAAGGAGTCTGGGAATATTAGTATGATATTGCACAGAGAAAATCAGAATTCTGTTAGTAAAGGACAAGGGAGTAAGGATATTAGATAGGCAGTAAAGTCAAGGTACATTATCTGACTGAATTATCCAGTAATCTGAATTCAGACACTGTCTAAAGACACTGAGGATGAGGAAGGGTTGAAGAACATGGCACCCTACACACAATCCAGAATATTCTCCCCTGATTTATCATCTACTATCTTACATATGTTATATATGTGTTTTATTATCTCTTTCCAAATTGAAAATAAGTTTGATGGAGGCAGGAATTTTTCTCTTTGGTTACATCCTGTATTGAAACTTGACTTGAAATCTGCTTGAAACTGTGACTAGTACAAAGTAAATACTAGTACTAAGTAAATACTTAGTGTTTGATACATGAGTAAATGAATATTAATCCTAGCCAGGGAATCGATGAGACTCAGCTCTCCCTTGCAACATGGCAGAAAGGGCAGAAAGGATGAACTAAATATGTGCTACTGAGATGTCCCCATTTACTTCCTGGTGAAATTCTTTGGAACTTTAAAAAGAAACTTTCTAAAAACTGATCCATAAATTAGTTGCAAGGTCTCACAGATACCACTAATGGGCTCTGTATTAAGAAAAAAAATCAGAAGGTAGAACTAAACACAATACAACTTTTCCTATAACCCATGGAGCTTGAAGCAAATTCTTCAGGCAGGAGGACAACAGCAAAAAGAACAGGGCTAGAAATTGCTACCAGGAGGAGCAGCTGAGAGAATCTTCTTTTCCAAAGATGCCATTAGGAAGAGCAGATGTCCTCCAGCCAGGAAGACATCTGAATTTGGAGATTTCTGGGGTTCTCTGCCATTCCAAGTGATTACTTTCACAGAAAGAGATCATTGTCTCTGATTTTCCACTTTTCATGAGTGAGGAGACTCTAAGGATTGATGATATCCATTACATACTTGACTGAAAAGAGGAGAATGTCACTTTTCCCCTCTGGCAAAAGTGGTCTGTGGGTCAGTGAGACCAGGGAGGGAGCCCTCAGAGAGGGAAAGAGTTAGAAATACAAGATGAGAATTCCTTGAATAGAAAGATGCAAAATAGAAACTTGACAGTTTCATAGCACAGAAAGTCCAGACTAGGAATTATAGGAAAAATGAACAGATAGTGTGTTAAGCTACTTACCTACAGAGTATGCAGTCTGGCATCCTAAAGATCTACCAGGTGAAAATGCTGGAATCAAAATCTTCAGTAATTTGAATGAATAATCTATTAATTACCTCTCATGATGGGATAGTAATTGCCTCAGTTTTGGTCTGAGACTTGCCTTGAATTAAACTAACCAACTGCAGAGACATGGGTTATAAGGGTAAAACAATAAAAATTAAAATACCTACCTTCTTATTATAGATGAGTCAACTGAAAGTGTTATACAGTTACTCTGGGATTTCACCTGTGTTGATATATTAGGGATCAAAAAGAATATATTAGAATAAATTTTGTGCTCGTTAAATTCCACTTAAGATAGCTTTCCTGTGTAATTTTATTGATCTAATAGGAAATTATCAGATAATATTTCATTAAACCGAGATCTGCACCTCAAATGCACTTAACATTCTTCCACTAAACAAGGGGCATGTTTTCTGCTTCTAGGTTCTCAAAAGTTGAAAATAAAAAGTACAGTTTTATACATAAGAAGATAAAGACATCAACATTGTTGATATAAAAATTTTTATAATGTAGATATAAAATTAAAGAGATGGCATTTTGCCATCTGAAGAATCCTAGGCTAAGAGAAAACCATGTTCAGATCCTTGTGATGCCATTTCCTCACCATGTGACCTTGGGTGATGCACTGTGGATTTCTGAAATCCAGCTTCCTAATCTTTGAAATTAAGATCTGAATATCTTTTTCCTCATAATAAGTTATTTAGTGGAAAAACTAGGCAAATATGCTTAGCACTCTGCCAAGCAAACAGCTGTTTCTTGATAATTGTTTGTCAAATATAAAACCAAATAAGTCTTTAAAAAAGTGAGCCAAGAGAGTAAAACAAAGCCATCCTGACCAGCTTTTTCTATTTTAGAATAAGAAACCTGTGTATGAGATTTGATGGACCATGAAAAACCTCCCACCTGAAGTTATTTCCCCTCCTGGCCCTGCTTTTCAAGTAGAGGCTAAGAAATCTCTCCTGGGTGCAATTACTGGTGAATAAGCCTGAATCCCAACATAGCAAAGGTAACAGTGTGACCTCTTTCTAGGGATTCAGTTTTTTTAAAAAGATTTGGTGGTAGATAAGGGGTTTGCTTTTTGATGTTTGACCTCTCCTATTATACTCAGCTTGATTTATTATGCAGCCATCATAGGCCCCAGGATGCTTATCTTTGGGACCTGTGACAGTGTTGGATAAATTCCAGTATAAATCATACAAAATGACTTCTCTGAATTGCTATAGATTTAGACACTCTAAAGAGTTACATTTCTATCTTATCGATCCATGTGAAAATATTTCAATTATGCATGAAAATGTTTCTTCCAAATTCCTCATTGGCTGAGTTGAATATTCACACAGAGCAAAGAGCAAAAGGTAAACCTCATACATACTGGGAATAAGTTGTTTTCTAGTAATTAGTCAAGGAGGAAGTATTTCTGGGTTTACTGAGGTGTGGCTAACTTATAACCAGGTCTGGTACTCTAGATATGGAGACCTTGCTTCATTGATCTCTTACCCATGCCACATCCTGATAAATTCAATGCTCAGAGAATCTTGATTCTAGCCCTTGAGTGAAAGATTCTGCTATGTCACTGCCAAGTTTTGTTTATGCCCCTACCTCTAAAATGATTGACATCTGCTCATAAGATCAGGTATCAGTTGTGGAAATCAGGATTAATACAATATCGGCCATTACCTGACTCACACAGATAAACTGAGAGATAACAACTTAATACAACCACAGTCCAACAACCCCTAAAGAAGATAAAGGAGATCTCTTAGGATTGATGAAACTAAATAACACTTCGGGTTTTAGGCAGTCATATCAGCCTCTTTTATGAAGTTTCATTGGTAGGGACCAATGGTAGGGACACTTGGCTTTCAGCTGAATAAGAGGAGTGATAGTTGAGCAAACAACAGACTCTGTGCATATCGATTGGCATGTGACAAAGTGACGGGAAGGAAGCATTTGGTATTCTAGAAAGAAGAGATAGGTAGATCTAAGCCATCTAGTTCTGTCTCATTATCTCACTCTTCTGGGACCAAAAGAAGGGAAACACCAGAAAAGGAATTTTAAGGGCAGTTGGTCTCTTTTGGGCCAGTGCTAATGAAAGAGTATTAAATCTCAGTCAGTGGCAATCCCCATGTATCCATCACACTAGGTCCTATTCTTCTCTTTGAAGGGAGAACATGAAATCATTTGCCAAAACAAGGTCCAAAATATCTGCTATTCTCCTAAGACCACTAACAAAGCAAAATAATCTCCATACCTTGTTTTTTTTAAGGTTAGTGACATTTCCGTTAAGAAGTGCTCAGAGAAAAAAGCCAGAATCCCGAAAGTCCCCCAAAGATATTCAAGGTATCTTATCCCTACAGATTTTCACGTATTTCAACTCCAGGATTCCACAAAAACTGGGCCTGAGTTGGGATAGCTTATGTGTGGTGCGTTTCCATTATCCCCCATCCTATATCCAAACCCAGCATTGCTGCTCAGATCACACCTGTTCTCAAAGCCCTTCTCAAAACAGTACTTCATCTGTTTCCCTTCCTGAGATCCCAGAACAAAATAAAGATCTAAGTAAACAACTCAACACATCATTGTATAAGCTATGGCTCTCTGGGCTACTTTGGGAGTTCTCCTGACTCTTTTTAAGAACTGTGGCTATAAGAATTAATGCAATTTCTAAGTGAAGCCTTACAAATTTTCCATAAGTGCTCAATGCACTTGTCAGTATGAATTTCATAGATACCAAGAGGGATTTGATCACATGCCATCTCAGTCAAGACCCACTTTATTCTTCCTCTGTTGAGGGTCACAGAGTAGTAGAGGTAGAGGCCTTATACTTCATGTCTGTTGGGTGAAATGTACTAAGAAACCAGGTGAAAGGAAAAGCTTTTTACCCTTGGGCAAAGGCCTGGGCACTCTGACTCTCACCAGCTCCAACAATTCACTCTTCTTCACGTCTCATCCAACTCAGCAGGACCTTTATCTCTACCTCTCAAGCTCATCTCCCCACCTTGCCTAGTACTTGCCTTATGACCTTTCTAACTAAGAGACTGTATTACCTCCTATCTAGTTGCTCCTAGCTCCAATTGATGTCATACTCTACTGCCCCATCAATCCTCCTGAAGCATGCTCAAGACCTCTGATATATGTCACCCTTTAGTCTTTATGCAAACACTGACCTGGAATATGAGGTCTTCTAGATTCTGGCCTTGCCCTCTCATCTCTATGCTCTGGTCCTATTAGAGTTCTTATCCTAGGTTTTGTACTGCCTCTGTATACAGCATGCCCTTGAGACTCTCTGTTAGTCCCCTTCCTGGAACTGCTGCCTTCTGTCTTCCCTCTTAATACCCAAATACAATTCTTGGATCCAGATCAAACTCTGGCTCAACCATGAAGCATTCCCTGATCTTCCACCCTTGGACTGCTCACTTTCTCCCTTGTGCTCTCTTAGTAAATCAGACTGCATTTCCTTCTAGCCATGATCACAGTGTCCTTTATTTTATTGTTCAGTAGATTGGGAACTCAGAGAATGTAAAACTGTTACCTGGTATAACTTAGGATCTGTCATTGCAGGCATAGGAGCCTGGCACAGAATACAAATATGATAAATATTGAATGATTTCACTGGCTGGTCTGGATCTCCTATTTTACCACCTGGGTGTTTATTTACAGAGGCCTATGTTTTATGTTTCAATGGTTAAGAGTTCAGTCTTTGGGAGCCAAACTATCTGGATCTTGGCTCTGTCCCCTAATATCTGTGTTACCTTGGGCAAATTACTGCATAGGGATAATTATATGGACTTCACATAGTCAAAGAATTAAACAAGTTGATATGAGTAAAGCATTTAGAACAGTGCCTGGCACACAGTAAACAGTCAAAAAAGGTTAGCAGAGTCATTTAGCTACATTCTCCCTCATGCCTATGATCATTGAAGAAAAAAGAACAAAGTGGTAAGTTGTACTGGGGTTTTATTTAGAATAAGCCAGGGAGAGAAAGGGTCTAGATCAGAAAAAGCTGGGCATGTTCTGCAGTCCAGGAGGACAGTGGGCCAGGATGAAGTTCACTGAGACAGAAAGAGGTGGGTGAGTCCAGAGTCCCAGATGGGCAGAAAGGTTAGAGTTTGTGATAGCAGCACCAGGAACAGCATACAAAGTGCCTAGCCACAAGGCATATGTTGCTTGCTGTCTGTTCCACATTTGCTTTCTCTTTCAACAGGCAGTCCTAGAAACCCAAGTAACAGAGTCAGAAGAAACCAAAGGTTCCACACGGGCCCAGCCCCATGGAAGAAGAAACTTAAATCTCTCTCTTTTCATGCTGACCTAACTGGAGCGTATGCAGCCCACACATCCCCCGGGCTAATACCCTTTACATCTCAATCTTCTACATCATGCCATGCCTTTTTCTTGTAACCTTCACAGTTATAGGTCACCACTCTAGGCAACATATGAGCTGTGGGGAACGCAATGCCAAACGACAACTCTTGGATTCGTCCTTCTGTATCTAACTCATTTTCTTCTCATAAAACATTCAAAGCTTTTAAAATTATTACTTTATTCCTGAGTAATAATGTTGTTGAAGCTTATAAAAATCATTTCAGTGTTAATTCCCCTAGCTCAACTTTCTTAAATTCTTCCTTAGAAGTTGTATATAATTTAACCAGAAAAAGTGTTGTTGTTGTTTTTTTTTCTCAAAACCAACTGGAGTAATTAGAAAATAGATGAAGAGAGGAAAATTAAATAACTACTAAGTGAACATAGAGTTTGGAGTTGGAAGTTAGAAATTAGGTTTACCAACTAGTCAGCCTGGTTCACTGACTTCTTCTTTGTTATAAATTGATCACTTGACCTGGCCCTTTGCCCCCTAGGCATTCGTATCATCAACCACAGGCTGAGAGGTACCATATGCAGCCAAATAGAACTTTTTTTTTTTTTTTTTTAATTTTTTTTCTCATTGCCAACGCTACACAACCAATCTGGAAGGAGCAAAAGTCATGCTGAAGGCAGTTCAGGCATAACCTATCAAAGAATGTTGGCTTTCTTCAGAGTCCATTTCTCCCTCAAAAGAGCTACTTCAGGTGGTGAATGGCTCGGTGAGGGCTGGGAAATGAAGAACCTGAAAGCACAGCTACCAGCCATGTAAGCTGGTAAAGGGGACTCTAGAACTGCACCTGAGCTGCTTTTGCAGGAGACACAGGAGCAGGGTATGGATTATTACTTTTCTGGGAATTGAGTCTATACATCTCTCATCAAGATTCTCAAAAATGGACCAAACTTAGACAGGATTAACTCATTGTTCCAGAGATCAAAAAGAGAACATCACAAAGGATGTCCTGATATAGCATTTTAGTGATTTAAAGGGAAGCTTCAGGATAAACAGTTGGTGTCTCTCTTATAAGAAGTGGACACCACTGAGCAGGAGACTAGTAAACCAATAGATGACTTCTAGAAGTCCTAGAGCATGGAACTAACACTGCAGAGGATTTAATCTGAGAAGGAGGGATCACCAGTCTTGGCGGTGTATGAAAACAGAATGAGAAACTGGGGTACTTTACAAAAAAAGTCTCACATATCCAGTAGGATAGGTTTCCAGAAATGACCTTACTTGTAGATGTGCTTTGTTTATCCAGTCAATTGGATGACTCAGTTCTTAATATAGTGAAAGACTACATTTTAAACCATGTATGGTGGCATCCTACCCACTAGAACATATACAAGAACTAATAAAGAACCCTGGAAGCAACACAGTACAACGGTATGATGTGGATGGTAACTTTGGAGCCCAAGATTATAGGCACCAGTTCTGTAAATGTACTTCCAATCACTTTGAGGATATACATGTAACCACGACATGAAACTCACAGCATTGCACATAGACTCCAATGTTGATGATCAGTTCTGATGGAGGAGATGGCTGATAGGAGTCAAGTGCTTGCAGCATCCCCCAGATATGTCATTCCACATTGGTGACTCATGAGTGAAAAGCTGGCCTTGAGAGGTACTGTCTGAGCAATCAAAGAAATGGAATACACCAGAATGATTCTCAATCCAGCTCCAGCACTCCAATTTATGTCTGTGGGCAGACATTAACATTCATAGTTGAAGGAGAAATGTAACTAGACAAGAGACAAATAGGAGTGTATGCACAGCACAGGATGGATGTGACTATGTAGAAGCATTGTGCATTAGCGCAAATGTTACCATTTTTTAAGAAAAACATAATCAGCTGCCCAAAGTTACTTCTGGACAAAAGAGTCAGTAGGACTCTCCCATTTGACATTGAAACTGTGACTCTAGGAACCACCAATAAATAACAAAAGCAGAAACTTCAAACTTTAAAGAACTATTAGCTTGAATAACAAAGTGAATGTTGATTGGTTACTTGATTAATAGTGGGGTTTTCTTTACTTTGGATGCTTGTTTTTCTATCCCGGATAGAAAACGTTAGCATTTTAGATTTTTGGATGACTGGCTTTGGTTTGTGAGGTTTTAACACAGCTGTTCTGAGCCTAGTTTAGTTGTAATTGCTAAAAAGGGCTGGATCCATCTCTCAGGCTATTGGAAATAGCAAATGTTTACTGGATTCATTTTGGAATATTTTAGCAATAAGATACTTGAATGTTGTGGATGAAACCATAATGCAGTTGATTTTAGTTTTAGCATAATGTTAATTACAATATCACATCATAATAAAAATCAAATTGGCCATAGAAGTATGGGTACAGAAGGATGTATACCCTTTCAGTGCACTTCTTCTTAAAGGTGATTATTAGAACTGAAAAAAATACAATATTATTTGATTAAATTTCCATCCAAGTCTAGGTAAAACTTAGAATAAAACAATGGGAATAGACCTAATGAAGCCAGAGTTCTGTAATATACCTTCTTCTTGCACTTGTTACATGAGTATGCTAATATACTCTCCATATACAGGTATTTTGTGAGGAATATTGACTTTATCCCATGTTCAATCATCTTAAATCCCAAAACCATTGCAATTTTTGCATTTTCAAATGCTTTGACCAAGTGTCAAAGCATTTTCCTTTACTGTTGCTTTGCAATTCAATTCAAAATAGTCTAAAGAACTTTTAGAGGGTAAAAGTACTTATGGAAATAGTATGCACAGCAGTGTTAACCATTTTATATGTATGTAATATGCACATGTGCATATCAGCCTCAGTGACACCCCTGTACTATTTGTAGGATATGATTTGCAGTCAGTCCAGTTTAACGTCAGTTTGATAAATGGTGTTTCAGTGCACCAAACATAGGGTAAACATTTGACCTATTTTTTTTAATTTAAATTTGTGTAAAATATTTGAAGGATTTATTTATTTTATAACTACCTGACTTGCTATACAAGCCTACAGATTTTTCTCTGAAATGTGATTTTTATTCCATTTTAACCAGTTCAAAAATGTACGTAAGGGCAAGTTTGATTTCTTTTGTAAGGTAATTTATTTGGGAATTCAAATTCTCTGTTAAGTAATCATGACCTTTTCTCCTTGCCTTTTTATATAGTAAATAAGTAGTTATTTTAAGATGTGTTAGATGTTCCTCTGGCTTCTATCTACTTGCTCACCTTCTTTCTCCATCTCCTGTACCTTTTACCAGACACAGGCTGCTTTCAAGTTATGACATTCTCACTTATCTGCTGTAAAGGGTGATACCAGCTACATTTATGCTAGAGTATTAGAGTTATTGTCCTATGCACTAGCAGTCTGAGTGACACAGGAAAACTTGTCACATAATGCTGAAGAATGGTGCTGAGCACTTTGAGAAATATAAGAATGGCATGAGTCAAGAACTGTTCCAGCCCTCAGTCTTGTTTAAGAGAGAGTGCTAATATACTTGGAATAGTACTACTAATATATGATGATGTATTTAAAAGCAACTTATGTGCTCTCGGCTATAAATGCATCAAGGATCCAAAATGAAATCAGAGAAATTTGATTTGACCTCTAGTCCAGTGATGACAGTACTGATCAAGGAACGTTGCTTTGAATGAGTTGAGTGACCATTAAGGATTGATAGGATTTGGCTAAACAGCAGGGACATAGATGATCACATGGTGGCAAACACAGTAGAAAGATACACACACACAAACAAATGAACACAGCACATTTTTATGAAGATGCATTTGCTTAGAGTGGGAAGTACAAGGTTTAAAGGCCAGGAGCTCTGGGATTTTTGTTTAATTTTTGCTTTTAAAGCAGGATTATATACAATGAAATAGATACTTTCATAATATTATTATGGACCAATGTGGGAACATCTGCCTAGGTGGAGGTGGCGCTATTTGCTGAGAAAGACCTAGAAATCATTCAGTTCCAGATTGCAAACAAGTGTCTCATGGGCAGAATATAGTCCACAAACATTTTTATGGCCCAAATAGTAATAAGCAAATTTGAACTAATATTTAAAAATTGAAAATTTCACATCAAAACCTGGATTTCCGGATTCACCTAAAAAAATCACATGAAGCACAATACATTCACATCTCTGCATGCAAATAATATGCCATTGCAGAGGGCTGCCTCCTTTGGATAGTGCATGACTGCTCTAGGTTGGCACAGTGCCCAGCTAGTCTTTTTAGAATAAGACTATATACCTGTAGGCTCCAATCCATCTGCAAAAGAGACTAGAAAATGTAGGTGGAGAAAATGGACTATTAGGAATAAGTCAACCATAGAAGAAAATTTGTGTTAAAGGAAGCATAAATTCATTTAAAATGTAGAATAGGAGTTGATGATAGACCAAACATCCAAATTATCCATGTGGTAATTGGAAATATGAAACTGCCCCTCAGGAGTGAAGCCAAAATAGAGAGATATTTGAAAGTAATAACCTTAAAAGGGGTAAGTGAAACATGCAAATGAATGAGAGATATAGAAAGAATAAAGCCTTAGATAAAAGTTGAATTTGACAGATGGAGTATATTTTGATGACAGAGATAAAAAAATTCATCATACCTGTATCTTTTTTCTAGCCCCAGCATAATGAGCCTACAGTATTATATTGGTTTCAGATGTACAATATAATGAGATAATTCTATCCATTATTCAATGCTCATCAAAATAAGTGTATTCTTAATGTCCCTTATGTCTCTGGTAACTATCAGTTTGTTCTCCATGGAGTTAAGTGTCTATTTTGGGGGTTGTCTCTATTTTCTTTGTTCATTTTCACTTTTGGTTCTTAAATTCCATATATAAGTGAAATCATATGATACTTGTCTTTCTCTGACTGACTTATTTCACTTAGCATTATACCCTCTATCTTCCATCCATGTTGTTGCAGATGTAAGATTTCACTCATTTCCATAGCTGAGTAATATTTCATTGTACATATACACCACTTTTCTTTCATCCATTCATCTACCAATGATAGTTGGATTGCTTCCATAATTTGGCTATTGTAAATAATGCTGCAATAAACATAGAGGTGTGCATATCTTTTGAATTAGCATTTTCATATTCTTCTGTTAAATACCCAGTAGCAGAATTAGTGGGGTTCATATGATAATTCTATTTTTAATTTTTTGAGGTGCCTCCATACTATTTTCCACAGTGGCTTTGCCAGTTTGCATTCCTGCCAACTGTATTTGAGAGTTCCTTTTTCTCCACATCCTTGCCAATACTTGTTATTTCTTGTGGTTTTTATTTTAGCCATTCTGACAGGTATGAGATGATAGCTCATTTTGATTTTAATTTACATTACCCTGATGATGAATGGTGTTGAGAATCTTTTTGTGTCTGTTGGCCATCTATCTGTATGTCTTCTTTGAAGAAATGTCTGTTCATGCTTTCTGCCATTTTTAATTGGATTATTTGGTTTTTTGGTGTTGAGTTGCAGAAGTTCTTTATATATTTGATATATTAACCCTTGATCAAATATGTCATTTGAAAGTATCTTCTCCCATTCAGTAGATTGTCTTCTCTGCTTTGTTGATTTTTTCCTTTGCAGTGCAGGCAATTTTTATTTTGATTTAGTCTCTGTAGTTTATTTCTGCTTTAACTTCCCTTCCCTCAGGACACATATCTAGAAAAATGTTGCTACGACCTACATAAGAGAAATTACTGCCTGTGCTCTCTTCTATGATATTTATGGCTTTAGGTCTTACATTTAGGTCCTTCAACTATGTTGAGTTTTTGTGTATGGTGTAAGAGAGTGGGCCAGTTTTCTTCTTTTGCATGTAGCTGTCCAGTTTTCCAACACCATTTGTTGAAGAGACTGTCTTTTCCCCACTGAGTATTGTCAAAGTTTAATTGCCCATATACTCATGGGCTTGTTTCTGGGCTTTCTGGTCTATTATATCATTCTGTGTGCTTATTTTTGTGCCAATTCCATGCCATTTTGATCACTACAATTTTGTGGTATATTTTGAAATCTGGAATTATGATAATTTCAGTTTTGTTCTTCTTTTTCAAGATCACTTTAGCTATTCAGGGTCTTTTGTGGTCCCATACAAATTTTAGGATTTTTTTGTTCTGTGAAATATGCTGTTGGTGTTTTGATAGGGACTGCGTTAAATCTGTAAATTGATTTGGGTCATATGGCCATTTTAACAGTATTTGTTCTCCCAGTCCATGAGCATGGAATGTCTTTCCATTTGTTTGTGTCATCTTCAATTTCTTTCATCAATATTTTGTAGTTTTTGGAGTACAGGCCTTTCACCTCTTTGGTAAGTATATTTCTAGATATCTTATTATTTTTGGTTCAGTTAAAAATGGGGCTGTTTTCTTAATTTCTCTTTCTGTTACTTCATGACAAGTGTATAGAAATGCAATGGATTCCTCTATCAATTTTGTATCCTGTGACCTTACTAAATTCATTTATTGGTTCTAGTAGTTTTTTGGTAGAGTCTTTAGGGTTTTCTATGCATAGTATAATGTCATCTACAAATAGTGGTAGTTTTATTTATTCCTTACCAATTTGGATGCCTTTTATTTCTTTTTGTTGTCTGATTGCTGTGGCTAAGATTTCCAGTAATATGTAGAATAAAAGTGGCAAGAGTGAATATCCTTTCCTTTGTTCCTGATCTTAGGGGGAAAACTCTCAGTTTTTTACCATTGAGTATAATGTTAACTGTGGATTTTTCATATATGGCCTTTATTCTGTTGATGTATGCTCCCTCTAAACGTATTTTGCTGCAGGTTTTTATCATGAATGGATGTTGTACTTTGTCAAATGCTTTGTCTACATCTATTGAAATGATCATATTTTCTTTTTGTCCTCTTATTGATGTGATTGTATCATGTTCATTGACTTGCAAATATTGGACCACTCCTTGATTCCTGGAATAAATCCCATTTGATCATGGTGAAGATTTTTCTAATGTATTGTTGGATTTTGTTTGCTAGTATTTTATTGAGGATTTGTGCATCTATGTATATCAGAGATACTGGCCTATAGTTCGCTTTTCTTGTGGTGTCTTTATCTGGTTTTGATATCAGTGAAATAATGACTGCCTCATAGAAAGAATTTGGAAGTTCTCCTTCCCCTTCTGTTATTTGGAATAGTTTGAGAATAGGTATTAACTCTTCCTTAAATGTTTGGTGGAATTCACCTGGGAAGCCATAGGGCCCTAGACTTCTGTTGGTTGGATGTTTTTATTACTGACTCAATATCATTACTGATAATTGGTCTATTCAAATTTTTTATTTATTCCTGATTCAGTTTTGGAAGATTAAATGTTTCTAGGAATTTATCCATTTCTTCTAGGTTGTCCAGTTTTCGGCATATAACTTTTCATAATATGTTCTTATAATCTTTTGTATTTCTGTGGTGTTGGTTTTTTTCTCCTCTTTCATTTCTGGTTTTGTTTATTTGAGCCCTCTCCCTCTTTTTCTAGGAGTCTGGCTAAAAGTTTATCAATTTTATAGATCTTTTCAAAGAACCAGCTCCTGGTTTCATTGATCTTTTCTATTGTTTTTTCAGTTTCTGTTTTGTTTATTTCTTCTCTAATCTTTATTGTTTCCTTCCTTCTATTGGTTTTGGGTTTCATTTGTTTTTCTTTTTCTGGCTTCTGTAAGTGTAAGGTTAGATTGTTTATTTGAGATTTTTCTTGCTTCTTGAAGTAGGCTTTTATTAGTATAAATTTTCCCCTTAGAACAGCTTTTACTGCATCCCAAAGATTTTGGACCATTGTATTTTCATTTTCATTTGTCTCCATGTATTTTTTATGTCCTCTTTGATTTTTTGGTTGACCTATTCAATTTTTAGTAGCATGTTATTTAACTTCCATGTTTGTGTGCTCTTTCTAAACTTTTTTCTTGTGGTTGACTTCAGTTTCATAGTGTTGTAGTCAGAAAAGATGCATGGAATCACTTTGATCTCTTTAAATTTGTTGAGACTTGTTTTGTGGCCTAATATGTAACCAATTCTGGAGAATGTTCCCTATGCACTTCAAAGAATGTATATTGCACTGATTTAAGATGAAAAATTCTAAATATATTTGTTAGATCCATCAGGCCCAATGTGTAATTCTTTTTTTTTTTTAAAGGATTTTATTTATTTGTATTCATGAGAGACACAGACAGCAAGAGGGGCAGAAACACAGACAGAGGGAGAAGCAGACTCCCCACAAGGAGCCTGATGTGGGACTCAAACCCAGACCCCAGGATCATGCCCTGAGCTGAAGGCGGATGCTCAACCACTGAGCCACCCAGGCATCCCCCAATGTGTAATTCAAAGCCACTGTTTCCTTGTTGATTTTCTGTTTAGATGATCTATCCATTAATGTATGTGGGGTATTAAAGTTCACTACTATTATTGTGTTACTATCAATTATTTCCTTTATATTTGTTATTAGTTGCTTTATGAATTTGGCTGCTACCATGTTGAGTGCATAAATACTTGCAATTGTGTCTTCTTGTTGGATTGTTCCATTAAGGATTATGTAGTGGCCTTCTTTTTCTCTTGTTACAGTCCTTGTTTTAAAGTCTATCTTGTCTAAGTATTGCTACCTCAGCTTTCTTTTCACTTCTATTTGCATGATTAATGCTTTTCCATCCGTTCACTTTCAATTGGCATGTGTCTTCAGGTCTAAAATGAGTCTCTTGTAGGCAGAATACAGATGGATCTTTCTTTTTTATCCATTCCATCACCCTATGTATTTTGATCACAGCATTTAGTCCATTTATATTCAAAGTTATTATTCATAGATTTGTACTTATTGCCATTTTGTTACTTGTTTTACAGTAGTTTTTGTAGTTCTGTTTCTTTTTTCTCTTGCTCTCTTCTCTCATGGTTTGCTGGCGTTTTTAGTGATATACTTGGATTCCTTTCTCTTTATTCTTTACGTATCTCTTACTGCTTTTTTTATTTGTGTGTATCATTGAGTTTATATTTAACATCTTATGCATATAGCAGTCTATATTAAGTTGATGGCCACTTAAGTGTGAACCCATTCTAGAATCACTAAATATTCACTCTTCTTCCCCCACGTTTTAGGTATATGGAATCATACTTTACATCCTTTTATTTTGTGAGTCCCTTGACTGATTTTTATAAATATATTTAATTTTAATGCTTTTCTGCTTCCTGCTTTTCTTACTCCACTTACGGTCTTTCCTTTCCACTCAAAGAGTCCCCCTTAATATTTTTTGTAAGGATGGTTTAGTGATGATGAACTCCTTAACTTTTGTTTGTCTGGGAAACTCTTGATCTCTCCTTCTATTCTGAATGATAGCCTTTCTGGGTAGTGTATTCATGACTGCAGGGTTTTTTTCTTTCAGCATTTTGAATATATCATGCCACTTTCCTCTGGCCGGCAAAGTTCCTGCAGAAAAACCCACTTACTGATAGTCTTAAGGGGTTTCCTTTGTCTACAACTATATTCTTTTCTCATACTGCTTTTAAAATTCTATTTATTACTACTTTTGCCATTTTATTTATATGTGTCTTGGTGTGGACCTTCTTGGGTTGATTTTGTTGGGAGACGCTATGCCTCCCTGATCTGGATTTCTGTTTCTTCCCCAAATTTGATAATTTTTCAGCTATATTGCTTCAAATAAATTTTCTGCCTCTTTTTCTATCTTCTTCTGTGAGCCCCATAATGCGAATGTTACTACACTTGATGGTGTCACTGATTTCCCTGAATCTATTTTCTTTTATTAATATTCATTTTTCACTCCCTTACTCAACTTGATTGCTTTCCATTACTTTGTCCTCCAGGTTGTTAATCTGTTCTTCTGCTTTCTCTTGACTATTTATTCCATTCAGTATATTTCTAAATTCACTTATTGTGTTCTTCACCTCTGATTGGTTCTTTTGTTTTCTATCTATCTGTTGATGGTCACAATGAGGTTCTCCATTCTTTTTCTTAAGATTTATTTGTTTATTCATGAGAGACACAGTGATAAAGAGGCAGAGACATAGGCAGAAGGAGAAGCAGGCTCCTCGCAGGGAGCCTGATGTGGGACTCGATCCCAGATCCTGGGATCACGCCCTGAGCTGAAGGCAGACACTCAATGGCTGAGCCACCCAGGCACCCTCAGTTTCTCCATTCTTTTCTCAAGTCCACTGGGTATCTCTATGACCATTACGCTAAGTTCTCTATTAGGCATGTTACTTATCTCCATCTCATTTAATTCTCTTACTGTGATTTTTTTCCTGTTCTTTCATTTGGAACATATTCCTCTTTCTCTTGTTGTCTAATTCTCTATAGCTGTTTCTAAGTTTTAGGAAAGTCAGCTATATCTCCTACTCTTGAAAGTAGCGGCTTTATGAAGATGAGACTCTGTAGTACCCTGCAATGCACTATCTTCTGTACACCAGAACCTGGCACTAGAGAGATATCTCCTCTGTGTGTTGCATGCCCCCTACTGTTGTGGCTAAGCCACTTTTGCCTTCAGTCCTGTCATCCACAATGGTTCTTTTTGCCTATTTTGAGGAGAGTCTGGTCCCTGTGTTGTTAGTGGGCCAGTCCTACTCCACCACCTTCCCTGGAAGTTGTACTTGCATCGTTTGACTGAGACTCTGAACCAATTTCAATTTCTCAAAGCAGGATTTAGGCATTCAGAATTCCTAATATGTGGATCTGGACAATAACATCTAGGGACACAGTAGAGAGGGAGTTTAGGGGACTGAGTGACAAAAGTATTGCAGAAATAACCAAGGGAATAATTGTTGAAATAAGATGTCAGTGGTTAACACCTGTGTGATGGCAGACATCTGTTTTCCTCTACCCTGCAAGGTTCCTCTAGCTGGCCTAAGAATTAAATTGATGTGAGACATTAACCTTAGGAGAAAAAAAATTAATCATATGTGCACAAAGAACCAATAATGAAATTGAGACTCAAAGAAATGACAGTGGGCAAAAAAAAAAAAATGACTGGACAATTTTTATACTTTTTAGACAAAAAGACAATAAATCTGTGAGGAATTGACAGGATCATTAAAACTTATATTCAGAAGTTCTAATTAATAAGGAATTCTAAGCAGGATTTAAGCTGGGGTAGTAAATTAATAAAAAGCAACAAGGGTTCTTTATATAGCCTTCTCTTCTCTGAATTCGTTATCTCAGATGATAACAATGTGTCTTTACCTCCTGGTACAGATAGGATACCCTTCATAAGGGAGATTAACTTCCAGGTTTCTGGAGACAAAGAGAGATCAAAGCATTCTTTTTTGCACTGGCTATTTTTAAAGTAACTTTTAATTTAAAATAATCAATATGCCAAAGTGGCACATTTTGGGACAGCCTGCCCTTGGCCCCTACACATTCTGGAACTGACTAGAACCTTATTTACAATTCTTATCTCAGACATTAAAGTTCATAACAGTGAATTGAGCCATTGAAAAGAGCCCTTGTCCTTTGTGAAGTGTTTTAATCACTTATCACTTGTTGGTGAGGAATGGATTCTTGCCTTGGGGTTGCAGGAATGACACCTACAACAACTGACACTGGACAGATGAGATTGACAGCAATTTATCCATCACATATACTTACAGCCTAGAAGAGAAGGACACTGCACACCATGTAGGACAACATGCAATTCCCCTTCAGAGCCTTAACGGTGAAATGGGTGTCCTTTTACTCATAATAAGCCCCTTTCCACCATAACTGAGTTTATAGTAATGATAGGACTTTTGGAAAGCTCCTAAGGCTGGTTGCCAGGGGAACCAACAATGAATAGAGGGCAGTTCCTAGCCCCTGATTTCTGGAGAAGAGAAAGAGACTGGAGGTTGAATCAATCATCTGTAACTAGTGATTTAATCAAACATGCTTATGTAATGGAGAGGGTCTAGAGAGCTTTCAGACTGGGGAACTAGAATGCTTTCATGTGCCATAGTGCCAGGCCCCAAGCTCCATAAGGACAGAAGCTCTTTTGTTCAGGACCTCACTTATGTATCTCTTCATCTGGCTGTTGATTCATATATTTTAATATTCTTTGTAACAAACCAGTAATCTAGTGAATAAATGGGTTTCCTGGGCTCTGTGGGAATTAATCAAACCCAAGGAAGGAGTCGTGTGAACTGCCAGTCAGTAATTGGCAGGTCAGAAGCCCAGGTAACAACCTGGGCTTGCCTTTGGCATCTGAAATGGAGAACAGCCTGTGGGACTGAGCTGTTATCCTGTGGGATCTGATGCTATCTCTAGGGAGATAGTGCCAGAATTGAACTGAATTGTAGGACACCCAGCTGGTGTCTGAGAATTGCTTGGTGGTGAGAAAATCCCTCACTCTCACTTTGAAATTAGAGTTAAAACCCATATTTACTGGAATGCCACAATGGGAAAAGAATATCCTCCTGGAAATGCAATTACTAAGTAAATCTATGTTGTTAGGCCAAAGCAAAGGCCCCATGGAAATACATTCTGGGCAACATACACTTGGAATCCTGTCATGTCTCTGGCCATTCCCTCTTCTAGTGTCTATTTATTTTATTGTTGGTCACTCCCTCTGATTAGATGCCCTCTACTCAAAGAATTTTTCCGATCTCCTTTTGAAGGCTGATTTTGATCATCTGCTCCTAAAACAGTTCCTTGATTATACTCTCTTGCTTTGAACTGCTGTAAAATACACACAAAGCTACTTTTAATGTCATTTGTATCTGTCTTGGCACTCTGTGAAACTTCCAGTGTGACCACATGCATATCCTTGAGTCAAAAGTGTTCATTAGAATGAAAATGATGACAGAAAACAAGACCACGGGAAGGTAAGCACAGAGATGATGTCACACAAAAGAAAGAAAACTCAGTACGTGCCCTGAAATCTTTGGGCAATAAATGGAGCCAGTAGACCATGAATGTGTGATGGGGTCAGTCCACATCTAGCAGCTGAGCTAATGTTCAATTTATCATTCACAATGTTAAGAAAAGAAGAAACTAAGTGTAATGTAATGAATGTGTGAGAGTGTGTGTCTTTGGACTGTTTGTCTGAGATCAATAGTGTTGTAATTAGCATTCTATGTATCACCTTTCAGTAAAACAATGGGGGGGGGACACCCCACTGCATTTGAATAACACACCTACATTTGGCATGTAAGGGTGCCCAGTCTGCTCTAAAGCAGAAGCTGTTCAACTCTGCTGCTTCGTGTCCTGACTCAGTGTCAATTCAAGAAAGGCAGAAATAAAATTATATCACACCCCTAGCCGTGTAAAAAGAACAGTTTTTCATCTGAAAGTTCAAATGCCAACTTGAAAAGCATGAAAACAATCTCACCAACTAGAGTTTCAGAAAACTTGAACTTCTTTGAACAAAACAATCTCCTGTGGCTAATTATCTTAGTGTGTTGTACTTGCAGACAACCTCACCTTTGCTGCTTCACCGACAGCTCACTTTTGCAGATTATGTAACAAAGGGACAGAAAAGTCAGCTGGATTTTCAAGATCAGGAAAACGGATCAAGGGGTTAGAGCCACAACTTTCTTATTTCCAGGAATTAAGCTTCTGCTTCTAGGCTGGATCTGTTCTGGATACTCCGGTTTATATTCAAAGGCTGTTGTAATGCCTCCTTTGTATATAACGTCTTTTTACAACACTGTCACAATCAGTTTTTGTTTGTTTATTTTGTTTATTAGACTTCTCTGTAAATGTACTGTAGTAGCAGCTTAATTTACATTAGTCTCTTAATTCTAGTTATTGAGTTCATTCATCCCCAGTGGTAAGTGTGCTGATAAAATCCATCTTCAAAATTGCAGAACTGAAGGCCAGATGCTGGTCCATGATGAACTGTCCAAGGCAAATGCTCCTTGGAAAGTCTCTTGTTGACTAATTACCTGGCACAGCACATGAAATTGTCCAAAGCTACTAGTCACTAAGATGTTAAATCACAAGACCTGGTTAAGAGAGCTGTATAGCAATACTATATTGGATGAGGTTTCCTTAAACCAGTCTGAGAAGCAAACAAGTCCCAGTAAGGGCCCAGAAGTTACAGTTCTAATCTTTCTAAAATTATTAAACTGATTATCAGTTTAATCATGATAATTAATTGAAATAATGATTTGACTGAAGGTTCATTGTACAATAATGCCATCTTTTTTGTAACAAGCTATTAATAAATCTATAATAGAATTTAGGGATCCCTGGGTGGCACAGCGGTTTGGCGCCTGCCTTTGGCCCAGGGCACGATCCTGGAGACCCGGGATCGAATCCCACATCGGGCTCCCGGTGCATGGAGCCTGCTTCTCCCTCTGCCTGTGTCTCTGCCCCTCTCTCTCTCTCTCTGTGACTATCATAAATAAATTTAAAAAAAGAATTTATTTTGGTGGTAGTCAGTCTTCAGTGCTGACACCCACATCAAACACCCAGAAACCTCACATGATTCTTGAACTCTAAAACTGATCTTCACACTTTACCCTACACCTTACAATTGTATATGGTTTCTCTAGTTCCCAATGCAAAAGAGGTGGGGGGGAGAAAAGAAGAAAGAACAAAAAAACAAATAATTACTTGTCACTTATGGAATTATTTAATTTCAAATTACATTGTCTTTTCCCTTCTTCTTTTTGTGCTCCCACTTTCAGAAGAATGCTCCCCTCCCCAAGGATCAGAAGCAAGTTGATCATATTCTCAGGCAGTTGACATCTTACAGAAGAATTCTCAAGACTTATCCTTGAGTGGCTGAAGAATTACTCTGGAGTGTTCTATGAAATCTTGACCTAGACAGTGGGAGGATTTGGGCTAGGCATTGTACAGCTGCCTGTACTACTGCTAACATTCCTAAAGTAGTAATATCAAATGTTGGCTTCAGCATGCTCAACTCTGAGATATGCCTGCCTCTTGCTAGCTGAAGCTACATCTTACCTTCCTGGAAGTGCATCTTTTGTTTTAGAACAGATCCAGGAGAACCTTCCATTTTTCCTTGGCTAAGGTTGAGATGTCTATCTAAGACCTGAAGCAGAGTTTTCTTGCTAGAGGTGAACATGATAGCAAGTGTCTCACATTTGGAGAGAGCTGTGTGCCCCCCTTCTGTAACTCCTCCTGGGAGGAAGGAAGGGGGAGACGGGACCTAGAGCTCCTGCATTGATTGAAAACACAGGGGAAAGCCCACTGAGAGGATGAAAGCTATGGCTTTGCAAGGAGTAGCAAAGGGCTCAGAACTTTGGAGTCCCTGCTGGTACAGCTGAATGATGCCAGTCTGTACAGGCCTTTCCACAGAGTGACCTCAAAAAGCAGATCATGATTTATGTACATTTCTGTGGCTGCTTTCTTCATTCAAAATAGTGGTCAGAAAATTTCCAGTAGTTTCTGTGATAAATCCATAGTCATTAACAAGATCATAGTCATGCAAACTGTCAGCAGGATAGGGGGGAGCCCAGTACTAGGCATGCATATGTCTATAGCATTTGTGTTAATCAAGCTCAACTTCAAGAACCCTAGGCCTGGTCCAGCTCCACCACCAGCAGAAGAAGTTGCAGGTAGCTGAGGGGCAGAAGGGGCATTCACTTGGCACCGTGGCCCGTCCTGCTGCTGCCTGGCCCTGACCATCGACTCCTCACACCACTTCTTTTTTCTTACCTTAGTCATTCTACAAAATAAGCACAGCAGGAAAAAATTTTCCCCATTTGACAGCACAGAGAGGTTAAGGTTCTCCCAGTTGCATCAGGAGCTAGTTACCTTCTCCTTCCATCACTCCGCGTCTCTTCCTATTCCATATTAATTTCCCTTTCCTTTTCCTCTCCTGCTGGAAACTTACATTCACAGGGTGCCAACACACCCATTTCCTGGGGGAAGTGATATGTGTGATTATTCAAAAACAATAATAATAACAATACTAAATACTAACTTCTTAAACCTTACCTAAAGGTTAAAATCTATGCAAAAACAATTGCAAATTTTGCTTTTTTTTTTCCTATTGTGGATTGACTTTGGTATTCCCCATCATTGTTTACAAAATGCAGATTTTAAAGAATGAATTGAAATGTTTTAACTCCTTTGTATTTCAGATTAAATCTGTTTCATATAAAAAAGCAATTGATCTGTATCTTCTTCAGAAAATGTCCATAGATAGAAAGAGGTAACATGCAGCAGTGTCCCACTTTAATAAATTACCCAGATTAGCAATTCAAAAATATTTTTCATATCTTATCTGCCTTAAATAATATTCTAAATCATTTCTATGAGTCTTTGAGAGACTTAAAAATGAGGAATAATTTTAATTTACTTTTTTAGTTGTCAAGTATATTGTTCACCTCAACTGCTGAAAAAACAAAGGAACAATAGATGAATATCTCCATCTAGAGCCTGTTTAGGAAAAATGTAATTGCTCCAAAGAAGTCATCCTGTATTCTGATGCTGGGTTGCAGTGCAGCTCATCAGTATGTCAGGAGAGAATATCAAGGACGTGACTAACCTCACTGTGAGATGGACACTGTGTGACCAGGTTTATATCCTCCAGGATGCTGGTTTAGTTTCTATTCATGTGTCCTAAGATTGCTGGGCACAAAGTAATTCAATGCTTTATAGCTCAGATGAACCAAATGGAGCTCTAACTTCTCTCTGTGCCTGATACCATCCCTGCATAAGCAGCAAATAAATAACCTGGAGTCTGTGTGGTAAATCCCATCTTAAAAATGAGGAAAGGGTGGTGTGCACTGGAAGAAAAAGTGACCTTTAAGCCAGACTTGGCAGTCAAGGAGAGTGTCCTGAATAAATTGATAAATGAATTAAATCATAAAAAGGCATTTTATTTTTAATGATGATTTTATTTTATCTTTGGGTGTATTTTGAATTTGTTATAAATAAGTGCATGCCCCTCATTCCATCACCTCTTGCAACTTACCCTATCAAATATTCATTTTCTATCACCATTTTAAAATCTTTTCTGTTTCTGTTAGTGCCTTCCCCTTGGCTCATCACTCATTCCCAGTTCTTTTACTTATGTGACTTGTCCAGCTCTTTGACATTATTTACTACTTCCTCTTCCCAGAAACTCTCTCTTCCTTTGGAAGTCTAAAGGCATTAAACTTTAGCAAGTGCCATTAATGCTCTATTCATAGCTCTTAAGCACTTACCATTTCTGTGCATGATGGTCTAGACTTACACCCACCATCAGTAGACATTTTTTTTACGAGAAGATTCTCTCTGACCCCTGGAACCTACTTTTGATGCACATGTGATGGATAGGTCAACAATGCCAGGGAATTAAGAACTCTCTGTTAAGAACAATCCTTAACCAATGACTGAGAGCAATTGGTGAACAAATACTCCAGTTTCTTCACCCTTCAGCCAAGACAGTTCTGGGAGACATGTCTATACTGGCTCTTATTGCAGAGTTCCACAGTGAAGTGAAGCTTCAATTAATCAAAGCTGTAATTTGCAACCTTCACTGGCTCTCTTCTCTGTCTCACCTCCTTACTCATCTACTGGGACTTCCTAGGATCATTCACCAAATAAATTCCTTGCACTCAAACCTTGTCTTGGAGTCTGCTTCTTATGGAATCCAAATGAAGACAAAATTTAAATTGTATAGTTACTTCCTTGAATTTTTCTCTTCAGTAGTGTTTCATCTCACTGAAACTTTAAATAATGTGGATTCTCCAGTCCCATCCACTGATAGATAGAGCTCAGCCACAATCCTGTCTTCATTTCTTATCTATAGGTTGATGATTCTCCAATAAATTCCTTAGCTCTGGTATAACTTTCAAGACCCAATGTCTTCAGGATGTTTCTGCCCCATACAAAACTGTGAACTCTTTGAAGACTGGCCTGTCTCTTTTTCTTTCTTTATTTTCAAACTTTAAAATAGAACCTGACATGCCATTATTAACTATGTGATATTTGAATTGATTAGAAGATGAAAGTACAGAACACATTTAAATGTATTGCATATGGACAAGCACAAGAATTATTCTGTGCCAACACAGTAACAAAGGAAAGTCTATTTGGTCAGCTCACACAAAAATATATTCAAATCTGTGAAGAAGAAAAAGAAGAAAGAAAGAAAATCTGTCTTTTGGGAGCATGATAGCCTAAATAGCCCACTGACTGATTGAACTTTTCATGTTCCAATCTGTTGGCAGATTCAATAATTTGAGTATTCACTGCTGAAAATCAGTATTTAATATCTGTAGCTTTTATTCTCCTTTTAGTTAATCAGCTATTCAAAAACCATCTTGCTCAACTGAGGCCAATTTGTCTAGTTTTCAGGAGATCTGTTAACTATCAGGAACTATATTTCTTATGTTTAAAGTAAGTGGGAGCACCAGCAAGACCTCTCCTTTCCATTTAGAAAATGGAAAGCTGCCAGATAAAGTACCCAGATCAACTGCTGACATTTAAACAGCTATTTGCTTAATGCCAATAAGGTATTTCATGTATGAAAACCAAGGTTGTGAGCAATAAATTAGGCACATTTTTGCTATTATCCTTTAAAGATTAATCCTCTAGAACAGCAGAATGTTAACATTAATTGGCAACATAAGCCAACTGCCATATTCTATAAATGAAGGAGCTAAAATCCAGAGACATGAAGCAGCTTTTTCTAGACCCAACACAAGTGGCAAGCTGAAACTAAGACCTCAACTTCAAGATTTATATACAGGCTTTCCTCTACCCCATATGTATATTGCTTCAAAACTGTAATGTTAAAGAAATTATAATGGCTTTTCACTCGGTTTTATGAGGCAAAATTTAAAAGGCAAAACTTGTTAGAAGTAGAAAAAAAATCAGACCTGGAAGAGAATTTAGAGATTATTAAGTACCACTCTTTTTCCTGGTAAATATACCCACTCTATAATATCTAAAAAAGTGGGTCTTGATACAGTTTCCAGTCTGACACGCAAAAAAATTGGGATCATCACTCCCATATTTACAACAATGAAAAAGCTGAATGAACTGAAAAACAACAACTCTTCTTAGATCCATCAGAGAACTTAAGTCACAGGGCAAACCACTACCCTGAAAACTAAAGAAATAAGTGAACACATAATCACGGTTTACCCGCAACAGAAGTTTCTGCTGGAGTCTACTAGGAATACTTAGAGGAGAGGGTAATTGAATAATTGCTAGAAATGCAATAATGTTTGAGAGATAAAAAATCCTGGAAGCCCAATCTTAGAGGAGGTTCCCATACTTTCTTCAGTTTCACTTCAAAGAGCTCCACCAAGATTTCACTGTGAAGATCAAAGAAAAACCCTTTCATGTTTCTGGCAGAGAAAGGGAGAAAATAACTTTCTTAAGGTAAGCTCCATGACTAGTGTGGAGCCCAGTGTAAGGCTTGAACTCATAACTGTGATACCGAGACCTGAGCTGAGATCAAGAGTGAGACACTTAACTGACTGAGCCGCCCAAGCACCCCAGGAAAGTAACAATTTTTAAATAAATTCAAAGTGCTTCATTTTCTTTTCTCTTTTCTTTCTTTCTTTTTTTTTTTTTTTTCCTAAGTGCTTCATTTTCAACAACAGCCTGTCCTCAAGCGTAACTATTTTACCAGAGCCTTACTGACCTGGAGGAAGGGAACTACCCAACTCCATCCCCCTCTAGCCTTCCTGTCTCACCTAAAGGGAGAGGGTTAACTGTGAAACACTTACCAAAGTCACACCCAGGGACACAGTCTCACTAAAACACTGAGATCTAATCCTAGGATTATAAAAGTCTGCCCCTCCCTCAGAACCTACCACTATACCAGGTCTCCTGCATAACAGGAGATTACATCTGAAAGGACAGCAAGGCTCTGACTTTAGTTAAGGAGTCTCTAGGGAAACAGGAAAATAAAAACAAGACATGAAAGGAAATTTTAGCCTATGATACCACAGCTATATCAAACAATAATTATAGCCTTACTCCTAACCAGATAAACATAAACTCTCACACTAAAGCCCTATTTGCCTCAATTCCTTTTATCCAGCACATCATGGGTGCCATTCAACAAAAACTTATCAGACATGTTAAGAAACAAAAACCTTAGTCTAACTGACACTTATACACTACTTCATCCAAGATATTCTTCTGAAGCTCCTATAGAGCATTCATCAAGATAAAACACATTCTGGCCCATAAAACACACCTTAATGAATCTAAAAGAATAGAAAATCTTAAGACTGAAATGGTATTAAACTAGAAAACAGTAACAAAGGTAGCTGGAAAAATCCTAAAATATCCGGAGATTAAACAACATCTAAATAACATATGGATCAAAAAAGAAATCTAGAGAAATTTTTAAATATTTCAAACTAAGTGAAAATGAAAATCAAAATGTGTAGAATGGAGTGAAAGCAGTACTTAGAGGGAAATGCATACCATTGAACACATATATTAGAACTGAAGAAATATCTAAAATCAATGAACAGGATGCCTGGGTGGTTCAGTGGTTAAGCGTCTTCCTACAGCTCAAGGCATGATCCTGGAGTCCGGAGATTGAGTCCCACATTGGGCTCCCTGCATGGAGCCTGCTTCTCTCTCTGCCTATGTCTCTGCCTCTGTGTGTGTGTGTGTCTCATGAATAAATAAATAAAATCTTTTAAAAAATAAAATAAAATAAAACAAAAGATCTAAGCATCTACCTTAGGAAACAAACAAACAAAAAAGAGCAAATTATAGCCCTAGTAAGTAAAAGAAAAGAAATAATAAAAACTTGAGCAGAAATCAATGAAATTGAAAATCTCATCACAATTGTCCATATAAAAGGAGAAAATGGAGTTTTGAGAGATATACCAAGGAAACTCACAGAATAGAAGACATGGAACAGAGACATGCATCCACAAGGCAAAGAATATCAGCCTTTGCCTTGGAGGCTGATATTGGAGCAGTCACCAAAGGCTGGAAGATGTAAGCAATACATTCTCCCCTAGAGACTCCAGAGGGACTGCATCCCTATAGACACCTTGATTTGGGGCTTTAGGCCTCCAAAACTGTGGGAGAATAAATTTCTGTTGTTTTAAAAAAAACAACTTTATTTTAACTTGTTATAGCAACCACAGGAAGCCAGTACAATATTCAATAGCTAGTTTCTTGAGTGAAATTTCCAAAGAAAATACTATGTGGCTAGCCAAATACTGACTAATGGAATCAAGATACAGGAAATCATTGAAGCTGAATTGTCAGCCTCAATGACAAATACTGACCCTGTCGAGATATTCCTAAGATCCTGAGTACTTTTCTCATAATGAGTTTTTTGTTTGTTTTTTATTGAGAAGTGTTGGTAAATGTGCTTTTTAAAAAGTTATATTGATTATGCTAAATTGGCTCTTAGAAATTCTACCTGCTTGTGTAAGTCAAGTCAAATTGTACATACTATTAATAGTAGACTGGTAGGAACAAAAGGAGGATGAATTTATGGTGCAGCTACATCAGTTATTAAGGTATATTGTCAGCCAACACTGATCAATTGACCTAGTCCTTTGTGTACTGCCCTGTACTAATATATTTGTACCTAATTCCTATACTAAGTTCTACCTTATTTCAACACTCTCTCAAAGGAGAAAATCCAAAAATTCTGTTTCTCTTCCCTTCTCCAACATCAGAACTTCTATACTCAGCATTTTCAAGCCTTATTATTCTGTCTTTATTGAAATTTTCTCACACTTCAAGGTCCAGCTCAAAGCTATAAATATTCTGAAATTTACATAGATCTCTCTGCTTCCTAGTTCCTGTTAATGAGATCTCTTTTTAGAAGGCAGTTCATCCTGTCTTGAAATATATTTGTTTAATGTCTATCTATTTTTCCCACCAGTTCAGTGATTTTCAACCTGGATAGGAGATGAGATCATACAGGATTACTTGGAAAACCTTGTTTGTAGTTCATCCATCTATGCCTATCTCTGCTCCTGAAATTCTGATTCAGTAAGTGTTAGATAAGAATGAGCTTCCTGGGTAGCTCTGGAACTCCCCTCCCTTCCTCACCTTCAACTTTATCTGCCTAGCATATTAACATCTTACCTGGACCCAAATGCCCATTTAGTAAAGGCCCATTGTATTGAGTAAATTAATCCACATTGTTGATTTTGTATTGTCCATTAGATTTCTTTACTAGCAGAAACCAAAAAATAAAAGGCCTGTGACCTTAGAGAATGTAGATTTAAAAGTAGTTGTTTTTGCATTTTTGAGGTTATAGATCTCTGGAAATTCTATCAAAACTATGGATTCATATTTTTAGTTAATTACATACACAAAGATTATATATAAATTCAGGGGACTTGTAGCCTTCTGAAAATCATACTTGGACCCTTCAAGGGTTAAGGCTCTCAAATTAGAAGCCCTAGGTTAAAGCTTAATGTAGAAGATAGCATTACGATGACATATTGGGTCATAAATCAGGTCTTAACCAATACCAAAAGATTGGGATTGTCCCCTGCATATGATTTTCAGACCATGATGCTTTGAAACTAGAACTCAATCACAAGAAGAAATTTGGAAGAAATTCAAGCATGTGTAGATTAAAGACCATCTTGCTAAAAGATGAAAGGGTCAACCAGGAAATTAGAGAAGAATTAAAAAGGTTCATGGAAACTAGTGAGAATGAAGATACAAGAGTTCAAAATTGTTGGGATACAGCAAAAGCAGTCCTGAGAGGGAAATACATCGCAATACAAGCATCCCTCAAAAAAACTGGAAAAAACTATAATACAAAAACTAACCTTGCACCTAAAGGAGCTGGAGAAAGAACAGCAAATAAAAGCTACACCCAGCAGAAGAAGAGAGTTAATAAAGATTTGAGCAGAACTCAATGAAATAGAGACCAGAAGAACTGTGGAACAGATAAACAAAACCAGAAGTTGGTTCTTTGAAAGAATTAATAAGATAGATAAACCATTAGCCAGCCTTATTAAAAACAAAAGAGAAAAGAATCAAATTAAAAAAATCATGAATGAAAAAGGAGAGATCACCACCAATACCAAGGAAATACAAACAATATTAAAACACACTGTGAGCAGCTATATGCCAATAAATTAGGCAATCTAGAAGAAATGGACCCATTTCTGGAAAACCACAAACTACCAAAACTGGAACAGAAAGAAATAGAAAACCTGAACAGGCCAATAACCAGGGAGGAAATTGGAGCAGTCATCAAAAACTTCCCAAGACACAAAAGGGCAGATGGCTTCCCTGGGGAATTCTATCAAATGTTTATAGAAGAAACAATACCTATTCTACTAAAGCTGTTCTGAAAGAAAGAGATGGAATACTTCCAAACTTGTCCTATGAGGCCAGAATCACCTTAATTCCAAAACCAGACAAACACCCCACAAAAAAGGAGAATTATAGACCAATATCCCTGATGAACACAGATGCAAAAGTTCTCAACAAGATATTAGCCAATAGGATCCAATAGTACATTAAGAAGATTATTCACCATGACCAATTGGGATTTATCCCTGGGATGCAAGGCTGGTTCAACACTTGTAAAGCAACCAATGTGATAGATCATATCAACAAGAGAAAAAACAAGAACCATTATGATCTTCTCAATAGATGCAGAGAAAGCATTTGACAAAATGCAGCATCCATTCCTGATCAAAACTCCTCAGAGTGTAGGGATAGAGGGAACATTCCTCAGCCATCTACAAAAAGCCATCTACGAAAAGCCCACAGCAAATAGCATTCTCAATGGGGAAGCACTGGGAGCCTTTCCCCTAAGATCGGGAACAAGACAGGGATGTCCACTCTCACCAGTCCTATTCAATATAGTACTGGAAGTCCCAGCCTCAGCAATCAGGCAACAAAAAGAAATAAAAGGCATTCAAATTGGCATGAAGAAGTCAAATTTTCCCTCTTTGCAAATGACATGATACTGTACATAGAAAACCCAAAAGACTCCACCCAAAGATGGCTAGAACTCATACAGCAATTCGGCAGTGTGGCAGGATACAAAATCAATGCCCATTTTTAACTCTTTGAGGAACCTCCACACAGTTTTCCAGAGCGGCTGCACCAATTCACATTCCCACCAACAGTGTAAGAGGGTTCCCTTTTCTCCGCATCCTCTCCAAAATTTGTGGTTTCCTGCCTTGTTAATTTTCCCCATTCTCATTGGTGTAAGGTGGTATCTCATTGTGGTTTTGATTTGTATTTCCCTGATGGCAAGTGATGCAGAGCATTTTCTCATGTGGGTGTTGGCCATGTCTATGTCTTCCTCTGTGAGTTAAAAATAGACCTGCCCTACAACCCAGCAATTGCACCTTTGGGGATTTACCCCAAAGATACAAAGATACAGAAGCAATGAAACGCCGAGACACCTGCACCCCGATGTTTCTAGCAGCAATGTCCACAATAGCCAAACTGTGGAAGGAGCTTCGGTGTCCATCGAAAGATGAATGGATAAAGAAGATGTGGTTTATGTATACAACGGAATATTACTCAGCCATTAGAAATGACAAATATTACTCAGTCATTAGAAATGATAAATATTACTCAGTCATTAGAAATGACAAATAGCCACCATTTGCTTCAACATGGATGGAACTGGAGGGTATTATGCTGAGTGAAGTAAGTCAATCGTAGAAGGACAAACATTGTATGTTCTCATTCATTTGGGGAATATAAATAATAGTGAAAGGGAATAGAGGGGAAGGGAGAAGAAATGGGTAGGAAATATCAGAAAGGGAGACAGAACATGGAAGACTCCTAACTCTGGGAAACGAACTAGGGGTAGTGGAAGGGGAAGAGGGCGGGGGGTGGGGGTGACTGGTTGGCAGGCCCTGAGGGGGGCACTTGACGGGATGAGCACTGGGTGTTATTCTGTATGTCGGCAAATTGAACACCAATAAAAAAGAAATTTATTTTAAAAAAAGAAATGTACAAAAACTTAAAAAAAAAATCAATGCCCAGAAACCAGTGGCATTTCTATATACTAACAATGAGACTGAAGAAAGAGAAATTAAGGAGTCAATCTCATTTACAGTTGCACCCAAAAGCATAAGATACCTAGGAATAAACCTAACCAAAGAGGTAAAGGATCTGTTCCCTAAAAACTACAGAACACTTGAGGAAAGAAATTGAGGAAGACATGGAGAAATGAAAAAGAATTCCATGCTCATGGATTGGAAGAATTAATACTGTGAAAATGTCAGTACTACCCAGGGCAATTTACACATTTAATGCAATCCCTATCAAAATACCACGGACTTTCTTCAGAGAGTTGGAACAAATCATCTTAAGGTTTGTGTGGAATCAGAAAAGACCCCGAATAGCCAGGGGAATATTAAAAAAGAAAACCATAGCTGGGGGCATCACAATGCCAGATTTCAGGTTGTGCTACAAAGCTGTGGTCATCAAGACAGTGTGGTACTGGCACAAAAACCGACACATAGATCAAAGGAGCAGAATAGAGAACCCAGAAATGGACCCTCAACTCTATGGTCAACTAATATTTGACAAAACAGGAACAACTATCCCCTGGAAAAATGACGGTGTCTTCAATAAATGGTGATGAGATAACTGGACAGCCACATGCAGAAGAATGAAACTAGACAATTCTCTTACACCCTACACAAAGATAAACTCAAAATGGATGAAAGATCTAAATGTGAGACCAGATTCCATCAGAATCCTAGAGGAGAATACAGGCAACACCCTTTTTCTACTTGGCCACAGCAACTTCTTATAAGGTACATCTATGAAGGCAAGAAAAACAAAAGCAAAAATGAATTATTGGGACTTCATCAAGATAAAAAGCTTTTGCACAGCAAAAGACACAGTCAACAAAACTAAAAGACAACCTACAGAATGGGAGAAGATATTTGCAAATGACGTATCAGATAAAGGGCTAGTTTCCAAGATCTATAAAGAACTTCTTAAACTCAACAGCAAAGAAACAAGCAATCCAATCATGACATGGGCAAAAGACATGAACAGAAATCTCACAGAGGAAGACATAGACATGGCCAACATGCACATGAGAAAATGCTCCGCATCACTGGTCATCAGAGAAATACAAATCAAAACCACCATGAGATACCACCTCACACCAGTGAGAATGGGGAAAATTAACAAGACGGGAGACCACAAATGTTGGAGGGGATGTGGAGAAAGGGGAACCCTCCTGCACTGTTGGTGGGAATGTGAACTGATGCAGCCACTCTGGAAAACTGTGTGGAGGTTCCTCAAAGAGTTAAAAATAGGTCTGCCCTAGGACCCAGCAATTGCACTGTTGGGGATTTACCCTAAAGATACAGATGCAGTGAAATGGCGGAACACCTGCACCCCGATGTTTATAGCAGCAATGTCCACAATAGCCAGACTGTGGAAGGAGCCTTGGTGTCCATCAAAAGATGAATGGATAAAGATGTGGTCTATGTTTACAATGGAATATTACTCAGCCATTAGAAACGACAAATACCCACCATTCGTTTCGACATGGGTGGAACCGGAGGGTATTATGCTGAGTCAAATATGTCAATCAGAGAAGGACAAACATTATATGGTCTCATTCATTTAGGGAATATAAAAAATAGTGAAAGGGAATAAAGGGGAAAGAAGAGAAAAATGAGTGAAAATATCAGTGAGGATGACAGAATATGAGAGACTCCTAACTCAGAAATGAACAAGGGGTGGTAGAAAGGGAGGTGGGTGGGGGGTTGGGGTGACTGGGTGATAGGCAATGAGGTGGGCACTTGACAGGATGAGCACTGAGTGATATGCTATATGTTGGCAAATTGAACTCCAATAAAAAAATAATAATAAATTTAAAAAGATAGCATTACATAGAAGAAACTTAACAGATATTCCTTTAATTAATAATCCATTAGTTTATGAATTGTCTTATGAATGCTATACAAACATATATACTAATCTCCTGAGTTGCCTGCAGCTACCCCTAGGCTTTGAGTTTCAAACAAGGATACGTGCATTTTCCTATAACCAGTGCCTTCCTGCCTTTGCTTGTGACAAAGTAGAGTGAATATACTTATAAAAACAACATGACAGGCCAGCAGTTAAGCACTGCCTTCAGCCCAGGGCCTGATCCTGGAGACCCGGGATCGAGTCCCATGTCGGACTCCCTGCATGGAGCCTGCTTCTCCCTCTGCCTGTGTCTCTGCCTCTCTCTCTCTGTGTGTCTCATGAATAAATAAATACACTCTTTAAAAAAAACACACACAAAAAAAAGAAAAAAAGAAAAAGGAAAAGACACAAGTCAGAGCTGAACCAGTTTCTTTTCCTTTGGAAAAAAACAAAACAAATATGGCCAGTCTTGTCATCCTAATAACATAAATCCTCAACCATCCTCCTTTCAATGCCCTCAAGATCCCAAGGAAAATAAAAAGATGATCAACCGGGCAAAATTATTTTATTTAGTCAAATGAGATATTTTCCTGAAACAATATTAGACTTTCATAGACTAGAGCTATGAAGAAACCTTTGGCTCAACATGAATGAGCCTAAAAGTGAAGTCAAAAGCCAGCTCATTGGCTTTCCCAGTCTTTACCCCCAGTCCATACCCAATTCTGAATCCTCTGATCTACACTTAGTATCTCAATGCTGAATGAAATTCCAGGGTAAAGGATGGAGGAAAGAAGAGGTCTCTTTTAGAGGTCTTTTAGGTCTTAAAGACTTAAACCTACAGGACTAAGTTACTCTTTATGCCTCCTTTCCTTGGAAGGGCTATGATTCGTATGGATTCTCTAAGCCCTTCCTTCTAAGGTAAAAGAGATCCTGAAGCATTTAAGTACTCACCAAGGAGGGAAGAAAGAAGTCACTATAGAGATGAACTACAAAAGGTTCCAAAGAGGAACATTCAACCCAGAGGCTCAGCACATTAATCCTTCCCTTCATCATGACTAACTCCAGCATAGCTCAAAGACTTAGTAATGATCCTTAGACTTGTACACACCTATATCAATTCCCCATTCTGAGGGGTTAGTGAGGTAAAGAGGGGACCAGAGAGGAACCTTGAACCTTATGATTAACAAGCATCTACCCAATAAAATTGGCCCATAAAAGAGCTAAGACTGAAATCCAGATATTTGGATAGACAGCCAAGTGCTATCTGTATCCCACTATAAACTTTAGTTCTTTTTTTTTAAAGATTTTATTTATTTATTCACAAGAGACAGAGAGAGACAGAGACAGAGACAGAGAGAAGCAGAGACATAAGCAGAAGGAGAAGCAGACTTCATGCAGGGAGCCTGATGTGGGACTTGATCCTGGGACTCCAGGATCATGCCCTGAGCCGAAGGCAGACACTTAACCGCTGAGCCACTTAGGTGTCCCTAAACTTTAGTTCTTAATCATTTTATTATTGTAAGAGATGAGGTATGTTATCATTGTGGGAATAATATCCAATCCAGGAAAAAAAATAAAAACAACTTTATCTTCAGTTGGCTATTCCTCAGGACTATGACTCACTCCCTTGCACCCCACAGATCTTTGTTTTTCCCCTCCAAGTAGCACTTACTTAATCTTGTATTTTTCACCAGTTAGAAGTCAACTTCTATAGATTAGCATTTATAACTGATTCATCTTATATTAAATGCAGTATTTTGCACATACAAGGAACTGAGTAGAAGACTGCTGAATTGGAGTTAGCACGCAAGACTGAGAAACCTCAACAAAAATAGCATTTCTTCCATTGTTTCACAAGCTCAATTAATTGGTTTTACTGATTTATTTTCAAATGAGTAGTATAGCAACACATTAATATATCTGAAGCCACATACAGATTCAGAAATCACTTTCCAAAGCAATTAAAACATTACAGATGATATGTTCTTCAAATATTAAATATTTGACATTCAGATTTTAGACTAAATCTTTCTGTTTCCCTTATAAGCATTTGGTGTCATACATATTTTCAAGGTCAGTAGGAAAAAAGAGACTGATAACAAATAACAACAACAACAAAAATCAGCCTCTGATCCTGCAAGGAATATTTCAGCCAGAACAGAGATCTTTCATAGACTCTGGATGCCAGTTCACTTTTTAACACATGAATGTCCTTGAACAGTGAGGAAAAAAAAAAATCAAACAAGACAAAAGTGCACTAAGTAAAAGTGTGATGCCTCCCTCATTCTCCAGTGCCATTCCCCCAGAGGAAAATATGTATAAACCTGTTTGCTTATAACCTTTCCTTGTTCTCCTGTAGGAATTACTCATACCTAGCACACAAAAAGCAACCCAGTAGGTAATCCTGACATTTCTACCCCATCCTCACTTAGAAGCAAGATTTACCTGGCAGTTTCTAATCTTCTTTTGGCCATAATCTCAGAGGTAAGCCAAGGGTCAGCCGTGGCCAGCCATTCATCATTGAACAAATCACTATTATAGATGTTATAAAGTAATCACCATGCTGAAGAAAATTCTATCAGTCACTGTACAGATATCTATCAAGTTCCTTCAATATTCTCTGAATAAAACTAGACTTTATGTGTGAAATAAAATAAAATAAAAATAAAATAAAAAAGAAACAGATGATAAATTGAGTCAAGAGAGGTCTCAGTTTCTGACTGATACACTTCCCACACACTCACTATGTCTGTCTCTTTGGAACCTCCTCAACCCACCCCCCTTCCTAACCTCCACAAACCATATTCCTTGTCAGTCTTGAGAGCTGATTCCTGTCAAAAACCTCTGCTTGACCAAACAGCTCTTAGAAAGCAATCTGAATGTCCAAACTACATGATCGTAGCTCTTTTTGAAAAACACAATGTTTGTTGAAAGGATGCATCATGGCTAGAAGGTTGTCAGTTGAAGTAGTCTTCTGAATCTATTCTCTGGGATCATGACCCCCTATAGGCAGCCTTCTCTGTCTCAGGAGTAGGTCAGCCTCACACAGGCATTTGCCCAGTGCTGGGATTTCTACTTGGGAAATGCAAGGAGTTGGCAGAAATGAAGTATGGCTTCTCTCCAGCTGGACAAAAGGGACAAACTGTCATAATCACTGCAAATGGCCCATGAGATATTTCCTTTGACAGTTGATTTTATTCTTTTACTCCAACATGTATCTCAATGAGCTTGGTTCCACCACTCAGGTCTTTTAGCCAACTCCAGCCTTGACAGATATATAATACAGTTTTAGCAATAGCTGGGTAGAAGTCCTGTGCTTTTCCTTCATGAACATCTAAACAAGATAATGTGACATATTTGCTGAACTACTTAAACATTTCCTTACACAGTGACTAAATGCTACTACCTATTTGAAAGCCACTTCAGTGCCCATAATAGCTGCCCTAGAAATCAGCGTTGCTAATCTCACACAATTGTTGACCATATTGTGGTATCACCAAGGCAAACATCTGCTGAATAGAGGAAAAAATCAACAACATTCTCTAGAATCAGGCACTCTTTTGCATCTTTTTACTTTTCCCCTTCCCCAATTTAAAACTGAAATGACTAGAAGTCAGAGAAAGCAGACACTTGTCACCAGATGCTACTTACCACATTCCAAGAGTCCATCTGCTCCATTGAATACCCTAGTCGGCTACTTCATACAAATGTTCCAGGATAGCTTTTAAATTGATCCAAGTTTTCTCCAATTTGTTAAGTCAGTTTTTATAGATAGCCAACCTTATGAATGTATCAGCAATTGCTATGTCATAGGCACTTCTCTCACTTTCCAGGGCATCACTTGACACTAGCCAGGCAGAATGGGTGTTCCAGCTTTGCAGCCCAAGGAAAGGTGGACACTATCAACAGAATGAGAGGTGAAAAAAAAAAGAACCTTCATTAGTTTGCCCAGTTTAAGAGAGTGGATTTGAGAGTTCATGCTGCCTTATCCTGTCCCTGAGAGATGTTTCCCTTCTCTTTCTCAGTTATTACACTTAAACCTAGAACACCATTTTCCAGTTCTACTAGCATACTAATACCGTGGTGTCTTGTGTGCAGGGTAATTGTGGGTGAGAGAAGACTGAGGCATCCAGGGCCACGAGGATTCCAATTGGTATTGAAACCTGTCTTGGTCAAGGACCCTCCAAACATCACCAATACCCAGCAATTTCAAGCCTGTCTGAGGTTTTGTTTTTCCTCTCAGGCACATAAGAAAAATATTGGAGAAAGTTACATTATTTAATAACAAGGTCCAGTGTTTCTACCACTGTTGCATTATAGGATGTTTTTTATATGTAAAGTCACTTTATAAAATTGAGAGAAGTGTCTTCCTTGAGGAGTTCTCAATTTTTCCTTCATCTGTTTTTTGGAGCCTTGGTTTTATCTAATTAGACCATTTGGTACCACCACAGAGCCTTATCTCTGACAGGTCACCCTCTATCCTTTATTCTTTGACAGAATAACCTTTACTTGAGAAAGAGGAAACTCTGAACGCCAGCATTAACATCAAGATCCATAATTAAGTTGATGATGAAACCTTCTCTTTAGACCTTCAGATCACTTCCACTTGGTTTATGTAAATGCAGTCCTGACATTTTAGCTTTCATCTTTACCTTGCCCTTAGACTTTGACAAGATGTTCCCATGTTTTGAAGAGCCAGTCAAAGCTTGCCCTTCTTACACGTATGTAAGCTAGGGCAAAGACAACTCTTTGAAAAAAACTTGATGTCTTAAGTGCAAGCAAAGGGAGCATTTACTCTTCTTCCCACTCACTAAGCTTACTTGTGGACTCATTCTTCCCCAGCCTAGTATAACTAGGTCTCTGGGTTTTTCTTTTCTTTCTTTCTTTCTTTCTTTCTTTCTTTCTTTCTTTCTTTCTTTCTTTCTTTCTTTCTTTCTTTTTCTTCTTTCTGTCTCTCTCTCTCTCTTTTTTTTTTTTTTGGTGAACCACGTATGTACAAAACTAGATTAATTATAATCCTAGTTCATGACCTATTATTGCTTCATGCATGTGTCTTTTTATTGTATTATATTACATGTACTTATTTAAATCATTAAGATAATAAGCTCCTACAATACAGCCAACTCCAATACTGAAACATTGCCAATAATTTACTTCTTCTCCCTCCCACGCATCCCTCTGCCTTGCTTCCCACTCCCAGACGTCAATGTGACCCTGAATTCTATGCCTCTTATTCCTTTGTTTTCTTTGTATAGTTCATCACTCCATGTACTCGCAAATATTGAAATTCTCCTTTGAATACGGTTGTCATATTTAGGAAATCAAAATAGCAGGATGTCCAGTTATATTTGAATTTCAAATAAATCATCCTTTTTAATGTAAGTATGGTCCCATGTAATATTTGGGACATATTCATCCTGAAAAATTATAAGTTGTTTGTTAGCAATTCAAATTTATATAAGCATCTGGTGATCCTACCTTTGACCCCGTGTGATCTTATTGGTGCCCTCATTTCCCTCATTAATCAATAAGGTAGTATGTGATATGTGTTCATTGCATAGTGGTATGAGAATCTTGATTTTACTTTAAAAAAAAAAATCATCCCATAACAGAATAGAAGTAGTTTATTTGAGGAGTAAGAAAATAGGGAAGTGAGACAGGAAAGAGAAGTTAGTTAATAAATGTACATTACAAAGCAAATTAATACTGTGAGTAACTGGAGTTTATGCTTGCTAGGTGATTCCTAATCAGTGTGGTACACATTCCTGAGTTATCTCAGCCAGAGATATTGTATTTATCCACCAATTTCTGTATTTAATACTCTGTCCCAGAACTTTCTCCTCATTGTAAACCATGTATCTATGATAGAGGGCTGCTTAAAGAGAATGGTTCATTCCCAGCATGTCTAGCCTATCATGGGCGTAGCCAAAGAGTCGAGTCCAGTAACATTTGAGCCAGTAGGCACTGATAATATAAAGATTAAAAAAAAATAGGCAGACTACCAAGAACTTCAGCTGCACTGGCCAAATATACACATTCCTCAAGATAATCACAAATGCCTCCTTCCCTATGACACGTTTGTAGTTCCCAAGGTTGTTAATAGTCCTTGACTTTGCAACCTCTTTAACCTTCATTTTGACTTCTCTAATAGAAGGTTTGACAAGCATTGCATCTATATTTTCTCAACATATGTATCCTCTGAATATATTATGTATGACTTAAGGATAGATATTAAATCTTACTGGAGTTTATAGCCTCTATTCCCGGTAGGTGATGTAGAAACACTGAATGAATGAATGAATGAATGAATGAATGAGTGAGTAAATGGGTAAGGGAATGAATATATAGCAATTTGAGTGAGGAGGACAGTAGGAGAAGGTTTCAGCAAAGAATTATGTCTAAGCAAGGTCTTGAAGGATAATAAGGAGTCTACCAAGATAGAGAGGTCACTTCAAGTGAGGAAATTATTATAAGCAAATGAATGAAGAAGATTTATATTCAGAAAGATGTTGTTTGCTCTTTACAATAGCAACCATTTAACTTTCCCATATATGTTGGATGCATTTCCACACTTAACACCTGAAGCATTTTAAAAGTCCAACAGCAAGGAAAGTCTTTAAAAAGAATGACAAAGCTATGCTCTGATCTTCATCACAGCTTCTCCCAGAGTAAATATAATCCCAAAGCATCAGTAAATGTTTCTTCTGAAGCTACTCAGCATTGACCAAAGAGGTCGTAATTGCATTGTATCTCCTATGCAATTAAAAATTTCACACCATCTTCAAGATTGGTGTATATACAAACCAAATAATTAAAATCATTCTCTTTTGAGTCCTTTTCCAGGAAATCCTCAAAAAACTCTTCCTTTATACTGATATAATATCAGAGTTTCCAACATATAAAACGTCTTGTTTTGTAAATCTAATAATGAAAGCTTGAGTTCCTCTGTCACTCGTCCCTGGGACTCATCAGTTTTTATTTTAAAAACTAGAAGATGAGAAATTTAAAAAGCTGTATAAGTTGGCCAAATAAGAAGTATGGGAATCTATAATTGAATAAGCATGACTAAGGTGACTAATAAGGTAACTGAAAACAAATACTTTGGCATAAATCAAGAAATGTTAATGGGGGGTTTAAGATTTATAAAATTTCCTCTAATTACATAGGATAGAGGAAAGCCAGTGCCTGCTGTATGACACAATGGGGAATGTGGAAGACATTCTGGGCTTTACCAAAAAGCATGTCAATTCCTTTGATAATCAGAATTAACCAGTGGGACATGACAGAAAGCGAAAGACTATGTGGCGGAATCTTAAGGACAGAAGCATAATAAAAAAAGGTCTTTGATGGGTTAATCACTAATTTAATAAATTTAATATAGGAATGAGGCAAACTTAGTCTTGATTAGAAGGAACATTCATGTCTAATGGAGAGCAATTTTGTGTTTGTGTATGAGCGTTCATGTGTTTGCTGACTGTGATCAAGTTCTGATGAGGAACCGTGTTATGAATCTGGTGGATGCATTTATTTTGTAAATGGTTTTCAGCCAGTAAAGATAGTCCAGGCCACATCACCAAGAGATAGCAATTACAAGGGTTCTTGGTAGAATTATTTTAGGGTCTTGGCAAGATCCTTCTTATTGGTGTCAAGGAGATACAAGATATCCAATCCATTATCTTCCTTCCTTATTCTCTGTCAACTTCGATTAGCTTATCCATAAAATGGAAATTCTAATAGATTATATACTTTAAATGACTATTATAAGTCAATGCCTATAAAAATTTCTTATAGCAATGTAATAAGTAACTAGAGGGAGAAATTGGGAATTCCCTATTAGGGAGTACCCACACTACTCATGAAGTGGTATTGTGTTATTTGAAAGTGGACTTAGATTAGTTGTAAACTCCAAGGAAACCACCAAAATAGTTTTTAAAAGAAGTGTAATTGATATGCTAAGAGAGAAGAAAAAATGGAATTATATAAAGTACTCAGTTAAACCCAAAGAAGACAGCAAAAATGGTAGAGAAAAATGAAGAAAAAAATGAAGCACTTTAAACAGTTATACGCATGCTAAATATTAATGCAACTGCATCAATAATCATTTTAAATATGAATGATCTAAGTGCACCAAATAAAAGACAGAAATTTTCAATAGTGATGAAAAAATGATTCAGTCACTTCAGGTAGGTACAACCTTCTTATTCTAAATGAGAAAACTGAAATGGAATATCAATTTTAATGGATTTGTATTTTCATTTTAAAAATACAATTTAAGTAGAGACATTATTTTCACAAACTTGAAGTATATTTATTTTATTCATAACATGTGAAACTAAAGGGAGAGGAATCATTTAAGGCATACAGAATAGAATGTGCCAAAAGTGGCACATTGGCTTGGCTTGTTGGAAAATGCAACAGTTCAGAGGCTTGAGTTTCTGGGTTGGTATGGTGAGAGGGAGAGCTGAAGAACAAAGAAAAAGATCATGGACATTGCAGAGACAGATTCATCTTGTGAAAAACCAACTAGTCTTCATACCAAGGTCAGTAGGAAGCCATTGCCAGATTAGAGAGGATGGGGTGTTGAACAGATTTGCATTTTAACAAATTCATTGCAGCTCTTCAATAGGATCAATGAAATGGGCAACAGAAATGAGGACATTCACAGGGAGATTCACTTGGGACAAGACATGATAATGGCTAGGACCAAGATGGAATTACCAAAAGATCTGACCCCCTGATTCATATGATGGGAGCTAAATCAAGACCAATAGAGCATGAATGACCCAAGGTGTGTAGGAGTGTCATTTACAGGAAAAGAGCAGGTCCAGGCAATATTAAGGAGCATAAGCAATAGACAAGAAAGAATGAGAACAAGAACACAAAAGATATTTTATAATTCTTAAAGGTAGAAATAATGTTTTCTAATGTCACAAGTTCTATTTATTTTAAAAAATACAATGCATATACATAAATTGCCTTAAGTTCATTAAAGTAATACAAAATTATAGTTATATAGCTGGGAAACCGAATAGATGATAAATAAACCTAGGCATATTTAGAGCAGAGTCTCAAAATAGCAGATGTACCTTATGTGCCCTAGAAAAAAACAATTTTAATAACCTTATTAGTCTTCATCCATATATGGTAATGTTGGTTTATTATAAAGTACTGTTTTAAAAAGTGACATTTTTCTATTAAAATTGCAATATGAAAAATCAATAAACCCTTTATCACAGGTAACTCATCATTTACATATCTTTCATCCCACTTCACTTTACAAAAATATGTACTGTCAAGTTTTAAGCATGACATGCAGCTTTAACAACCCACATGGATTTTAATTAGGACTGTTATGGAATATTTGATATCTAGAAATTCTAGTATCCTAAGATTAGAGAGAATATATACAATCAGGAAATAATTAAATTTCATGGAAATAGTCATATTAATCACTGAAAATGCAAAATATTCTAAATCATGTCCCAAGTACATGGAACATAGGCACCTTTTAAAAAAATTTAAATTAAAGAATAAAATTAAACCAAACAAGACAGATTTTTCCTATGTTCAAATCTGTTTCAAAAGACGAAATAAGGCAGATGAGAAGATACTGGCAACTCTGTCTCATTGACTGACCATAGTTAATTAAAAATTTAACCCACTTACTCTGAATTACATAAGATGCCTAAAGGAAAGTGACACAGGACAGATAGAAACTCTGTTATCACTGCAAAAGTAACTAGGATTAATTAAAATGTGATTAATCTGCCAAAGTTTATCGTACAATATTTTAAAATTAGCCCTCCTATTCTAGAGTAGATGCAGCCTAGCAAAATTGGCTCTCAGATCAATTCTGCTGCCCTACTTCCTTCCACAATTAGAGCTACATCTTCCTTTAAGAGAAGAAAGAGAAGAAGGAGGAAAGATGAGAACAACAGAGGGACAAAGAAGAAGGAAGATGACAAGAATGAGAGGAAGAACATGAGTAGGAAAAGGAGGAGGAAGAGAAAAAGAGAAGAGATAGTAGAAGAAGGACTCATGGAAAAGAGGGGAGGAAAGGAGGCAGGAAGGAAGGAGGCAGGAGGAAGGGAAAGAAGGAGGGAGAAATCAGGAAGGAAACAAAGAGGAAGTGAGGACTCTGGGACTCCATAGCTCTGCTGACAATGGTGTTATTCGACAAGCTTTATGTGGTTGGTGCATCAGCGTTCTCTGTTAGCATTTTAACAGAAGGGAGTGGCACCAGAACATTTTCTGGATACCACCCGAGTCCTTCCATGAGATACCCTAACACCCCTTACCATTTAAACATTTCCTTCTTAGCATGGAAACCATGACCCTCTACCAGCATGGCCCGGCTCTGTGCTCCTTTCTCTTTCTTCTCTAGATTTACTTCTACTAGAACAGAGCTTTAACATGCCCCCCTGACTAATGGATACAGTTGCCTGACACATAAGCATGTCCATTTGTGTGTGTGTGATTTGTTCTCTATTTTCAAAACCTCATTGGTAGCGCTTAGAGGGGGGAAAATGTGTAGACGTATCTGACACAGAAGAACTGCGAATTTTTAAATAATTTTCCAAAATATTTTCAAAATATGGTTCTTATGCTACCCTGAGCTTAATTTTTTTTTTATCTGAAAAGAAACTTGTTCCTCTAGTGTTTCCTCTATTACAGAGATGGATGATAAACTTACCATCCCCTGCCACCCAGGAATCCAGCCCAATACAGACATGCAGTGCATGCTCATTGAATACTTTTCTGTGTCAGACGCTGTGCTCAGCATTTTAACAATGGTTAGGGCAGGCCCTGCCCTCAGAGATGCCTGTGCACAGGATTCCGATTCCGAGGAGCTCACTCTCCCTAGGAGTCTATACGGGACTGCCTAGGGGCTGTGCAGAGAACAGTCCGGTGCAGCTCCCAGCCTCAAGGCTGTACTCCAATATGGAAAGTGCTGGAACAGAGGCAGGATAAAATCCCTCAGGATGAGGAAGTAGTTCCGCAAAGCAAATGACATTGGGGGATATATTGAACTTAGTCAAAGAGAAAGGAGGAACAGATTATTGTAGCCGAGGAAAAGGCAAGCCTAAAGATATGAAGGGGTCAAAGAACATGAACAGTTCTGGAAGTCCACAGAAAGTTCCACATTGCCAGCTGCTTCTAAAAAAATTAGAAGACCTGGCCCCACTGAGGCAGCATGTAAGCGTAGAGCTGAGCGGGAATTTCACCTTGAATGGAGGCAGTCTCTACTTTGTTCCCATGGTTCATATCATCCACTTGCTTGTCTGTCCCAGGACACCTCCCTCATTTATGACGGAAGTGTCCTCTTCTTGCCTCCACCCCGCCATGACCATGCTCTCTTGGTCAGGCATAGCCTGGCTCTCAGCACTTCCCAGGATTCCAAGGCTCCTGGCTCTAAGAGCACCCCCCACGGTGGTGCACACAATCCTTTCTCCCCCTCAGCTCTTCATTCATTTGGGATGCTGCCTGCTTCTCTTATATATCTCATATCTATACTTCTTTAAAGATTCATATCAAAGACTTATGTCTTCCATGGAGACAGGTTAATTTCAACATCAATTCTATGAGGTTTCATCTGAATTGTTTTACAAAAAAGAAGAGGCCCAGCGAGTTTAAAAAATTTTTACCAAAGTCATAGAGTTAGCAAGAGATGAGACCAGGATTTGAATCCATATATCTGATTACCAAAGGCAAACTCAAGCACCCTGTGGCAAACTGTAACACGCAAAAGCATACACCCTACTTTTAAATGCAGTCTGGATTCTTCTCTGTTTTTGTTTATTTTCATTGTTTGCTTTTGCATTTATATTATTCCTTCTCTGGTTGCTTTAAATTCCTTAAACTTCAAGGACTGAATCCACCACTTTGTATACCTTATATAACATAGATTTAGATTAAACAACTAGTATTGTTTGAGCATCTATTTTGATCTAAGCATCTAGTGAAGTATTTTTCATGTAAATTAATCATATCTAATCTGTAAGACACTGAGATACATGTATTAGTATCTTTACTTTTCAGATTTGGTCACTGACAACTAAATCACCAGAGACTAAAAGAATGAATTTGAAGGCCGGGGGCCTGACACCAAGCTCCAAGCTTTTTTCTCTACAAAACCCACTGCTTAGCTTCATACTAGATGCAGAGAGAATACATGGTTAATGCTTGTTAAATGAATGGTTAAAAAAATTCAATGACAATGTAATAAAAGTCACCCAAGTAGAGACATACATTATGTAATACAAACTTCTTACAAATCATTCAATTACATAGATATCATCTGAAGAGAATGAAAGCCACAGAAGATTTTGAGAAGGAAATTAAGCTATGGCCTTCCAAAGATTAAATAGTAAAGATGTGAAGGGCAGCATAAAATCGAAGAGGTCAAGGACAAAATGGACAGTCAGGAGACAGTTGTAACTCATATATGATGTGTTAAAGGAATGCCCTTGCTACTGGGTCAGGGTTTAAAAATGTCTGCTCCTTCCCATATAGCACTAATGTTCTGAATTGGAGCTTGGGGACTGGCCATTTGCACATTCAGCCCTTCCCCATTTCCTCTTATCCCATTCATGCACTCCCTTGTGAAGTTTGTGTAGAGTTTTTCTATCCCCCTACTACCTACCATGGGAGATAGGAGGGAGTTGAAATAGAGCATATCTTATTAATCTTTAAATACCTCAAGACCATGTTTTTCACACTATGTCCAAAAAAGGTTCAGAAATACTGGAATAAATCAAATAACATAGGTATCTGGTATAGGAATTCTCAAGGCTTTACTTCCTGTGTGTCTTATGGATTCCCAAGAGAGAGATATAGTTTGTAGCTTTTCCCAAACTTTTGGAACCACAGATTCTCCACCACCTCCTCACCTCCAAGTGGTATTTATTTCTAGGGATTAACTTCCCTGAGCACAGCTGAGATAACACTGTTCAAAAGATTTAGCACAATGCCATAATTAAAGAAGGTGTCCCCTAAATGTTCATTAAATGAAGGTGAGCCTCTATAAAAGTCAATCATATTTTATACTTTAATTACATTGTTTTACAATTTCCCTGGCATTTTAGTACTGCTACTTGCATTGTGATATTTTTTTCTGTTTACCCACTTGTATTTACAATGCTTGACTCTTGGACTCTTAGCTTTCATATTATGCATCATAAATCCTCCTTGTTTGTATAATTTAATTGCCTCTACATTCGTTAACCGATATCAACATAGAACACAAGACATTTTCTTATATTGGCTGGTATGACTTGAGTTTTGATACATCAAAGCTCAGTGGCTTGCACGACAAAGGCTTATTTATTCCTCATGTTAACCTGCCCTGTGTAGGTTATCTATGACTTTACTTCATATTATCTTCATTCTGGGACCCAGGCTAAGAAGCATATATGGAACATGCCAGTCTTCAAACAAAAGGAAAAGAGATCATAGTAAAACCTCACAGTCCTCTTAAAGCTTATGCTCCAGTATGGCAGACATCACTTCCCTCATATTCTTTGGACTAAGCAAGTCACATGACTAAACCCCATGTTGATGGGAAAGTATACTCCTCTCATAAGGAGCGGGCAGCAGATTTTTTATTTTTTTTAAAGATTTTATTTACTTGAGGGAGAGCACACGTGTGCACAAGCACATGCACAAGTGAGGGAGGGGCCAGGGGAGAGGGAGAGGGAGAAGCAGACTCCCTGCTGAGCAGGAAGCCCAACACCGGGCTTGATCCCAGGACCTAGAGATCATGACCTGAGCCAAAGACAGACACTTAACTGACTGAGCCACCCAGGTGCCCTAAATATTTTTAACATTATAAGGTCCATTATATGGACTGTATTTCTTCTTTCTGTACTGTGTTTCTTCTTTCTGATCCAGCTTGGATCTTACTAGCAGGTAACAAATGATCAAATCATCCTGGCTTACACTTTTAACACTTACAGTAAGAAGTGTAATTATTACAGTTTTATTTTTTTAATTCCACATTCTAGTAGACATACTCAACCCTCAGATCCACTCCCCTATGAATGTCCTATTAACTAAAATTCCGGACAATTTGCTCCTACTTCTGGAACATGAAAAGGCCATCACTTCTTCCTCTAGCTAAAGCTATAGTGAACTTAGAGAAATCACACATTCTTCTTTTAAGTAGTGGTAGATACCCCATTATCAATCATTTTCTGATTGCCAAACTCCATTGATGTTGATTCTATATACAAGAAAACTAAATAAAATAAGAAAATTGAAAACATTATTTCTTTGTAAAAAAAAGTAATTTTAATCATAAGCCTTAAAGGGAATAGTTTACAATTTATGCCTGTTTACTGTGCAACACAATAAGGATTATGTGTTCCATAAAAGTCAGATAAACTGTGCTGTAAGTTTTATTTTATCACAATAGTAAACTCTGTTCATATATTTACTTACTGCTTAGGAATCATGAATCATCTGCTCACAACCTAGAATAATAACGATAATGATGATACACAGCACATGGTTAATAAAGTTGTTCATCTTTACTTTGAACAAAACACAACCCCACTGACGATCATAAACCTCCACCATTTTGTTCAATTGAATAAAAGTTATAGTATTTTCTCTGCAAGCACAGATCATATCTTGAATAGTAAATGGTTTAATTCATAAAGTCAATAGGAAAATATATAGAAGCAAAACAAATACAACGGAAACACAAGTTGGTGATTCTAATACAGATTTTTACAAGGATTTGGTCTGATCAAAGTAGGGTATTCTCCAGTTTTATATCAGGTGTTATCTAGGACAATGTTGCCCAATACAAGAGATACCATTTGCCTTTCATTTTTTAAGACTGGCACAGCTGGGTGATACATCGCAAATGGTGCCCCTTGGCATATGAAATTGGTAATATTGCGTCCAGTTCTCATTTCACAGATGTGGAAACTCAGGCCTATGGAAAGGAATCCTGACAGCTTCATAAACCTGGCTTTGAAAGGGTAAGTCCCGGGGATCCCTGGGTGGCGCAGCGGTTTGGCGCCTGCCTTTGGCCCAGGGCGCGATCCTGGAGACCCGGGATCGAATCCCACATCAGGCTCCCGGTGCATGGAGCCTGCTTCTCCCTCTGCCTGTGTCTCTGCCTCTCTCTCTCTCTCTGTGACTATCATAAATAAATAAAAAAAAAAAAAAGAAAGGGTAAGTCCCATGAGTAATTGGTGTTGGCAAATCCTTCATGCCATTGTTCTTGGAATTCTACACATGTTTTCTTATACCTGTGTTCAAGGCTTGATACCTGTGTTATCTTAATTGCTTTAAGCTGTCCCCCATGATTTTTTATTCAGTGTCCTCAAAATAAAGAAGAGAGCAGTTTTTGGTAAGGGAACAAATGAGATCTCCCAAGTTTTGGTAGAAGGTACAAGAGATAATGCATAGGTATGTGAAAACATGAAGAGAGGAGTTGTGGGAGAAATTTGAACAGGAATCTGATGGTACCAACAACAAATTAAGCATATGCAATATAGACAAGTCAGCCGAGTTCTAATCTCATTTCCTATACTTCTCATTGGAGTTTTTATACCTATTCCTGTAACTTAAATATTTGGTTTCCCCTTCCAGTTTGTGAAGACTGAAATACCTATTCTGAGCCAGATTTTAGTCTGTTCAAATAATTATTTAAATATTTAGTTTCATTTTATAAACATGAACTAGTATAATAACAGTCTGATAAAGAATGGGCATATCCAAATTCATGATAAATTTTACACAAGATAATATTGGAAAATATAATTTAGGGAAAGCAAGATGGGATCAGAAAGACAAAAATTAAATACTAATTTAACTAATTTAACTAGATACTATGAACTAGACACTATAGTAATATTTGGGTTTTTTTCCTCTTGTTATTTTTCTTAATAACAAATCTCCTTAATTTTTAGCTATGCACATGGCACAAAACTAAAGAACACATTTCCCAACTTCCTTTACAACTAGATGTTGTCACGTGACTAAATTCTGGGCACTGAACTATAAGTGGAAGTATTGTGTTATAGCTTCTTAAAAATGTCCTCAGTAGATAGCTGGTGTATGTTCTCTGTACCTTTTTCCATTATCCTTTCTTCCATCTGCTGTCTGGAATGCAGATGTGTTGGTTGAAGCTTGACAATATGTATTACCTTCCATGTCACAGCAGTGAGTTGAAATTGACCTGAATATCTGACATCTATGTGCAGCTATATACCATCTCTGGATCTCCTACTTCAAAACATTTTTCCATGTGATAAAAATATCTAAGGTACATAATTTGAGGTTTCTGTTATCTTAAACTAAACATAATTCCAACCAATATTCCTTCAATGTAGAAATGCAAAGCCTGGGAATGAAACAAGCAAGAAAAATGTTCCTTTGATTGCAAACTCAGTAGTAGACACAGTATTTACACCAAAGCCATTTATGATTGCAAAATCTGTGTTATTTTCTCTAGAACACACAATCTCCTAGTTAGTACCAAGAACGGTTAGAAAAAGAAGATAGCTCAAAGGCAAAGAAAAAGAGGATTGATTAACTAGATTCCTTGAGGTCTGAAGCAATCATTCAAGTATTACTCAATATCAACCACAGCAAAATTTCTACTGTGGGTAATAAATAAATAAAGGGAGGAGCCAATGTTGATTCCTAGTTTTATCCTTGGTTGACTAAGTGAATGGTGGCATGCTATTTGTGCAAATGGTCATGAGATAGAAAATCAACACACCATTCAAGGTTCACTGCATGAGTCTTCTCAGCCCTCCAGCCTTCTCCCATGATACCTCCTCTAACTAAGCCAGCTGAGTGCAATTCCTTGTTTTTTAAAAATCTGAATACATGATTAATGAACCATCCATATTACTTTTCTCAAATGCTGCCTTGTACTGCACTGCACATATCTTATCCATCTAAATGTACTGCAATCTTCTAAAATATTTTGGTATCTTTATATCCCACAAAATATGAAGTGAATACTAAAGAAAAGTTAAATACATGCATCTCTAACTTACGGATGGCATGGGAGAAAATATTTGCAAATCATCTATCTAATAGGGGATAATATGCAAAAAATAAGGAAGTCATACAACTCAATATCAAAAAGCAAACAATCTGATTAAAAAATGGTCAGGGAACTAGACAGACATTTTTCCAAAGAAGACATACAAATGACCAACAACTGAAGGAAAAGATTCTCAGCATCACTACATAATCATCAGGGAAATTCAAATCAAAACCACAATGAGATATCACCTTACACCAGGTAGAATGGAGAGAGACAAAACAAGCAATGGTGAGAATATGGAGAAAAGGGAACCATGCACACTGTTGGTGAGATGCAAACTGGTACTCTGGAAAACAGTATTAAGGTTCCTCAAAAATTAAAAATAGAACCATTGTATAATCCAGCAATCTCACTTCTGGGTGTATATCCAAAGAAATAAAATTACTATCTCAAAGAGCTAACTGCATCCCCATGTTCATTACAGTGTTGTTCACAATACCCAACACTGGAAATAACCTAAATGTCAATCAATGTATGAATGGATAAAGAAAATGTGTGTGTGTGTGTGTGTGTGTGTGTATGCAGTGGAATACTATACAGCCACAAAGAAGAAGGCATTCCTGCCATTTGCAATGACATGGATGTACCTTAAGGACGTTGTGCTAAATGAAATGCATTAGACAAAGAAAGACAAATATTGCATGATATAACTTACATATGGAATCTAAAAAAGCCTAAATCACAGAAATAGCAAGTAGAATGTTGGTTGCCATGGGATAGGAGCTGAAGAAAACAAGATGTGGTCAAAGGGGACAAACTTTCAGTTATGAGTAAGTTCTCAGGTCTAATGCACAGATGATGACTATAGTCAACAATATTGTATTATATACTTGAAAGTTGCTATGAGATTAGGTCTTAGGGATCCCGGGTGGCTCAGCGATTCAGCGCCTGCCTTTGGCCCAGGGCATGATCCTGGAGTCCCGGGATTGAGTTCCACGTCGGGCTCCCTGCATGGAGCATGGAGCCTGCTTCTCCCTCTGCCTCTCTCTCTCTCTCTCTCTCTCTCTCTGTCTATCATGTATAAATAAATAAAATCTTTTTTAAAAAAGAGAGAGATTAGGTCTTCAATGTTCTCACCATACACACATACACCAACAAAAGATAGTAACAAAAATGCTTAAATATATTCATTGTTTCTGCAGCTTCCAATCCAGTTCAGTGTAGAGCTGGAGTGGTAATTAAAAATATAGTCTCGCAATGTTTTTTCCCATATTAATCCCCTTTAGCATCCCTTTACATTTATAATATACTTCAAAATCCTTGCCTGGTCTATGGTACACTGCATAATCTGGAGTTTGCTACTTCACTAGTTTTCACTAGTTCACTAGTTTTCACTATGTTCCAGCCACATTGATGTCCTTTGCATTCCTCAAAGACACCAAGTTAAAGACAACTGCACTTGTTTCCTTTACCCAGAATGCTGTTCACTCCTTGATGGCAACTTCTCTGCTCACAAGTCAACCTCTGCCACAAGGCCTTCCCTGACCACTACATCTAAATTAACTTTCCTTTATTCCCCATTCAGTTTCTACCTATGACATGACTTGGTTTCCTTTTCAAAGTTTTTTACCATATGTGTCTCCTTAAGTTATTTATGGTTTCCTTCTTGCCACTAAGAATTCTCTATGATACCAGAAAAATTATTTTTTACAGCATCATGTCCCCAGCACTTACAAAATAATGGCACATTGCAAGTACTTAATGAACATCAGAGGGATGAAAAGTAAAGGAATGAAAAAGAAAAAGAAAAGAAAAGGAATAGATTTAGGGTTTCTAATCTCACATGGAAGTTTAGAAATTGTCACTCCACCCTAACAATTAAAAATCTGAGTATATTGAAAAATTAACAACTGTTCTTGGATCCATAAGGGTCCCAGGATCTGTGGAGGACACAGAGCAAACTGGAGACAAGATTGTATAAAGGGAGTTACAACTTACCAGAGACTTCTGAGCAGAAACTGCTGAAGGAAACCAATGCTGAGGTAAGAAAATCTGAACTATGACTCACAATTTGCTGAACGCTCATTATGGATGAGTCTGAGAACTAAAAACCCCAAAGGGACCCACAATACTAAGATTTACAAATCTTAGTAAAGGAGGGGGCTTCCACAATACTAAGATTTACAAATCTCCAGGAGCTTAACCAGGTTCCCAGGATAAATAGCCAAGAAAAATCCTCCCATGTTTCTGGCAGGGAGCGCAGGAAAGGAACCATTTTGAAATGCCACAGAGCACTCTGTTCCTAACAAGGCCTGCCCTCAGGAGAAGCTAGTCAACCAGAGCCTAAACTGCTGGGGTATTACCAGAGCCCAAATGATCCAGGAGAAGAGAAATACTCAACACCAGTCAGCTCTACCCTTCCACACAGCAAAATGAAAACATACAATTCCAGCCCACTGTAGCCATCCTGTTTCACCGAAAGAGAAGAAAAAACTGAGAAACACATGTTAACAGTTCAGAGGCTCAGGCTTACTAAGAAACTGAGACCTATTCATAAGCTAGAAAGCTTCCCTGCCCCTCTCCATACCTCACCACCATATTACTGAAGATCTATTTACAGCAGTTCCTTTTACCCGGTATATTCTGTTCTTTGCAGACAAAATTACAAGGGACACTAAGAAACAAAGAGTACAATTTGAAGAGACAGAGCAAGCCTCAGAACCAAACATAGCAGAGATATTAGAATTACAAGACCTGGAAATTAAAACAATTATGATTAATAGGCTGAGAGCTCTAACAAGTAGACATACGTAAGAACAGATGAGTAATGTAAGCCGCGAGATGGAAATCCTAAGAGAATTCAAAGACATGCCAGGGATCAAAACACTGTCACAGAAATGAAGAATGTCCTCCGTAGGACACAGCTGAAGACAGACTCTCCGAGCTTGCAGATCTATCAATAGAAACTTCAAAAACCGAAAACCAAAGAGAACAAAGACTGAAAAAACAGAACAGAATATCCAAAGACTGGGACAACTATAAAAGATGTAACATACGCAGAGAGGGAATACCAGAAGGAGAAGAAAGAGAGAAAGGAACAGAAGAAATATTTGAAACAATAAGGACTGAGAATTTGAGTCCCTGGATGGGTGGGTGAAGGCTGGGGGGGGAGGGGGAGAGGGGAGAGGCTCCCACGATATTGTCAAATTAATGTCAGACATGAGACTGTCTGCCTAATTCCAGTCATACTGTACATGCCCCAGGACCACTTCTCTAACTGCTTTTGTTGTGTTTTGTTTTATACTATGTTGCCTGAGGCTTTGGGTGGTAGATGGTCAAGCAAGCAATATGAGATCAGCCCTCTGGACTCAAGTATATTCAGTTAGAAAAAAGTCATTTCGGGGAAGCAATTAGTTCAACTAACTGCTTGACTGCTCTGGTAAAATTGGCCAGTTGTCTGACCTTCTTTAGAAGCTAGGAAGGAGTTTTCTTCTCACCATGACTCTGGCAGAGATATTGTTTTTCCTTTCTCCAATAAAAGGGAGCTTCAGACCCCTGGTGCTTAAGTGACTCGACATTTTGTTGTATTAACACATGCAAGGAAAAGTAATAGATACACATTTGTGGACTGCGTAGGAAGGATCTCTTATTTATTGGATTTAGTAAAAATCCCATCGTTGAACCTTGAAGGGTACCTTTTGGATTTTAATAAAGCACACTTTGAAGTTGGCCTCCTAGTCATACATAGAAAAATCCAGCAAGTATAATATTTCACCTGTCAATGAACCATTACCTTTTTCTGAAAGTTTGCCATTTTAGCTGCTAACGGTTTCCAAACTCTGGATCCCTAGAATTTTTGAGCAGACTTTCAGGGTGCCACAGGGGAGAAAATGATGCTAATGAGGCAAGACTTACATTTGCATAGCACTTTACTTTTTATAAAACACTTTTCGTTATTTTAGTTGATTCTTAAAATAATCCGGTGATGAGGGCAAGAGTTAATATACCCATTTTTAAAAATGAAGAAATAAAGATTCAGAGATGTTAAGCAACTTTTCTACTGTTACCGCTAATTAGGGATGGATCTAGGCCTATAATGCAAGTCCTAGTGCTTTGCCTCTAAAGCCAGGGCTCCTCTTGCTGTACCACACTCTTCCTGCTCAGAGAGAACCTTTTGAAATCAGAAGTCACATATGCAACTTTTGTCTCTCCATGCCATCTACTACAGCGTGTGGGAGTGAGTGCGTGTGTGTGTGTGTGTGTGTGTGTGTGCTTAAAAGACTCCATGCAATATTTGATATATATTTCCAAATGACTTAAAACACACACGCAGAGTGGAATATACAAATTAATTAAACCGGCCTGACACTTCTGTTTTCATATATTCTAAAAGCTGGCCAATACCTGCATCATTGGACCAGGAGTTATCACCAAATGTGTTTGAAAAATGCATGTGTCCAAGGTCATTTAATCAGCATGTGATGAAGCCTGAATTTATCCAGGCTTGACATTGTCTTCAGTGATGTACGCTTTCAGGTGTTTAATGCAAATAAGGGAAAGAAGCAAAGGTTTTCAGAGCGGAATTAATTAAGAGAGGACCTTTAAGAACAGTCACTGTGTCTATGTGTGTACCAAAGAATCTGCTCTGTAACAGTCACTTTGGGTGAGACTGGCTTGTCAGGAACTCCTTTAGTTCTTTGGCAAGTTCCTTGTATGAAATCCAAGGGTGTGCCCACCTTACACAAAATCTCCTTGTAGAGCAAATTGGGTTTTAGCAAAGGCTCAGGGCATTTGTTCAGAAGGACAGCAGGGATATAGCAGAAGGTTTTTTTAAAGGACACATGTCAACACCAGTAGAAGAAGGAGATCTGGTAGCTTTGAAAGAAAATATTTTAGAAATAATAGGAAAAAGTAGGTCAGGACCTGCCAGAGCCAGAACCTGTCTGTCACCGTCCTCATTTTCTTTTGTGTCCCTCTACAAATCCTGATGGCCTCAGGCCACGCTTAAAGATTAGCTGAGACCTTCACGGAAAGTGCAGTCACATTTTCTGGCAGAGGCAAGAGCCTGCCCAGCTGATACCAAGGAGCCGGGGCTTGTCCAACAGCTGTATTTTTGCACTGGGTATTTTTCATTTTTGGTGTCATATCTTGCTCAAGTCTCTGTAATTTGCAATTTCAAATTCTCTAGACTAATACTCAGCAAACTACCACCCACCCTATGTTTTTCTACTGCAAGAGAGCTAAGAATGATTTTCACATTTTTTTTTATTTTCACATTTTTTTAATTAAGGATTTTATTTATTTATTCATGAGAGACACACAGAGAGAGAGACAGAGACACAGGCAGAGGGAGCAGCAGGCTCCATGCAGGGAGCCCGATGTGGGACTCGATCCTGGGACTCCAAGATCACGGCCTGGACCAAAGGCAGACGCTCAATCACTAAGCCACCCAAGGTGTCTCTGATTTTTACATTTTTAAATACAGAACAAAGCAAAGGATAAATAAAATTCAAATTTCAGTGTCCATGAATAAAATTTAATCGGAACACAGCTACCTCCATTCATAGTATTCTGTATCTGCTAATTGTGCTTCAATGGCAGAGCTACTTAAGTAGGTGAGACAGACACATAACACCCAACAACCTAAACAATTTCCTAGCCAGTTGATTATGAAGTTTGCCAGCTTCTGCTCTAGACTGACTTCTCTCCATGGATGACTCACTTCATAAGTCCTCTGCCTGGCCCACCTGCTCTGACCTTGCTGGAACTTCCAATTCCTACCTCCTAGGCATTTTTGAGATCCCTAGGCCTTGACACCCCATCTTATATCCACACCACTGACACCCTACACCATAGTACAATACCATTAAAAATAGATCTGTAAGTTTTATTCAAGTAGCATCTGACTTGCTAAGGGAAAAAATGATCACTTTCTGCCTCATGGCTCCTCCTGACTTAATTAATACGTTAGCAGCTAATGAAGACACCAAGGTACCATCACATGATACAGTGATGGTGTTTGCCCATGTTTGTCACAATTGTTCTCCACCATGCTCAGGGAGATGGAACATTCCTCCAGAGGGTAGTCCAATGGCAAAGCAGCCAGTTATGAGAGCTAAAAGAGAAGGAAAAAGAGACATCTTCCAAATCTGACTTTTTGGTGCAAAGAAAAAGCTTAACTTTCTGTGAAGAACCAAAAAGTAAAAGTAAGAAGTATTAATTATTTTTGAACATTTACTGTGCCCCAGTTAATATGCTTGACAACTTTATTGCCATTGTCACACTTACTCATCGAAATTTCCCCATGAAGTAGGCATTGTGCTTATTTTGCTAATGTGAAACCAAGACAAAGTAGAATCACACAGATACTAAATACAAACCTAGAACCAGGACTCCTATCTCCCTGACATCACAGCCTATGGCAGTAACCACCATACTGCACTGCCTCTTCACTCCATTTAAGGAGCTGGTTAAGATAAGTAGCAATGTGTTCTCCAAATCCTAAAAAGACAGGGCTAAATGTCCATGGGTTATAGGGGATCATAGTGAAAAAGAACAACAGGTAAAGTGAGTTCTGTCTCTTACTAAATGTAATTTAGTAAAAGGATAAGTTTACTGTTATTGTTCACCAAACCAAGAAATTCAGTACAAAGTTAGGCTATCTGGGGGCTTATCCAAAGGAGGATTATCCTCAAGGGTCTGAAAGACCTTATGCCTATCAGCTGCTCTGCAAAGGCAGGAAGGTTTCAGTGTATACAGTCTCAGTCCATGGGATAGATACAAGGGAAAGACCTGTTAGAATTCTCTTGATCATCTAAACCAACCCATTCCTTCTACAGATGTGAAGATTGAGGCTCCAAATAGAAAGGTGACCAGCCTGGTATCATACAACTGTTAGTGGTGGGCGCCAGATTGACTGGTAATTTCCGTTACACTATGGACCATGATACAGTGACAGGAGTGTGGACTTTGGATGCAGACAGACCAGCGTAAGCCCTCTGAGGAGTTGGCCTGACAGCTAGTAGTCAGTAGATCTTCTCCTATTGATACCAATGGCATTTCCAGGAGTGCAGAGAACTTGTCCCTTCTGACACCTCAATTCAAGATATTCACTGTATTCCACTAATGATAATCACCACTGGCACAGGGTTTTATATTTTAATGCCTTCACAACAATGGTTATTTACTTCTAACAAGGAAGAAATCTCAGTGTAAAGAAATAAGGAGACTGGATCAACATGGCAATGTCCTTATTCTTCCCTGGAAATGACTCCCGATGAAGAAAAGGGATATCATCATGAGTTCTCATGGTTCCTTCAAGGAGGCATGCTCCTTTCTCCCTCGAGGCTTTTACCTACCATAAATAAAGTTTTTGTGCCACAATGGCAGTGTTGAAGGGGTATGACAGAGACACATAGTATGTAGCCACCTAAGATGCTTATCACCCAGCCCGTGATAGACTACCTCTTTCATGGGCTCAACGACTATTCATGGGCCAGATATCATTTTCAGTTTCTTATGAATAAAACTTCTCCCAACTTCCCAAATCACCTTGAAATGGATTCTATTGTACTTTCATTAGCAAAGTTTATGAGTTCTTGAGAACAAGGACTATACTAATTCATTCAACAAACATGATTACACTCCTAAAATGTCCATGAAGTCTTTTCTACCAGGATTTTGAGAAATCCTCACAAGAACCCTATGAGATGGGCATCGTTATCTCCATGTTGCACTTGTTGTAAACTGAGTCTCTTTAATGGTAAGAAAACTTGCAAATGTCACAGTAACTAAGTGGCAAAGTCAAAATTCAAATAGTTTGCCCAACAAAATTATTGGTCAGGTAGAATGATTCTCATTTTACCAAAGAGGAGACTAAAACACAGAGAGCTAAAAATCACTTACTCAAGCTTCACGCTTAATAAACTGGAGAGTCTGGATTCATATTAGGGTTTTCTGATTAAATTCTGGAGCTCCTTCTAGTGTTTTATCAAATGAGCCGCAGACATCTTCATATCTACTAATTTTAGCAAATAATATTTCTTTAGGAAATGATTGCGAGGGATACAGAGGTATGTTTCTGAAATCCCATTATCCTTGGCATCTAAATTATGTACATATTGTTCATGATTGAGGTGGAGATAAGCAGGAAGATTTCTGCCATGGGCAAGATAATAACTATCCCAATTGGAGTTCTTCAATTTTGTAGTTTCTCTGGAGAATTAATCTGCATTCTGGGCCTGTAAAAACCATTCTGGCTCCTCATATAATAATTCCAGTACCTTTGTAATAATATTTCTCTTTCATTTCCCTGCAAATAGAAATGCATTGCTTAAACAGACCATTTTTATTTACCTTGTGAATCATATATGAGAAAAAATAGCCAATTCGAAAGCAGCACAGTATTTTCTTTGGGGCTTCTCAGTGGGGGGGGATTACATGATGCATCAGACTTGATAGCAGATGAAACACTGAGGGTCCCACTGATCCACCAAATCCCATTTTGGGAAATCTGTTTCAGTGGAAGACTGCAAACAAGCCATTATTTTGTCAGTTGAAACAAAAGCCCTGATTAAAAATTAAAATACATTCTGTACTGATAAATATACAGCTGCCTAATTACTTGCAAGATTTATATTTTGCGGTGTTAATTCCCTCATAATGGTTCTTTCTTACTCCCTATAAACCAGAACACAACAAGCCTGACAGTGACAAGCTTCAATAAACATTTGGTTGTCCCTTTTATTAGACAGATCAGTTCCTGATTATTAATGTTTTCAAAATCCCATTTTAAAATATTTCACCAGGACAGAACTGTACCCTTTCCATCAAATGGCATTTAATGTAAGAGGAAGTATATATTTAGACACCTAATTATGGCTAATTTAAAATTTCTTTTCTGCCAACTGGATCTTCTAATCTGCCATCACCCTGCTTCCCTCAATGTTCACACACATACACACACGACCGAAACATAAAGCAACAAATACACTAAAATAAAAAAGACAAAACAGAATCAAATAATAGCTTTCAGTCACCTCAAGGAACTTTTGAAGACCAGGGTAAAAGGTAAATGGAAGCCATGATTGAAGGGAGATCATAAAAATGATTCTGTACATACATCAATTGTAACGAATGTATCAGTCTGGTGCAGAATGTTGATGGTGGAGGAAGGATGTTGGGTGATGGTGGAGGGTACGTAGGAAATCTCTGCTTTCTGCTCAACTTTTCTGTGAACCTTAAAGTCTCCAAAAAGCAAAAAAGAAAGTAAAAAAAAAAAAAGAGGGAGAGAGAGAGAGAGTTCAAGGAAGAGCTCTAGGTTTTATTGATTTAGTGACTGAGTGGCATCATCAAGGACCCTATTTCTTTCTATCCTGTCCCTTCCCTGCCCTATCTTTTTTTATTTTATTTTATTTATTTGACAGAGAGAGAGAACACAAGCAAGGAGAGCAGCAGAAGGCGAGAGAGAAGCAGGCTCACCACTGAGCTGGGAGCATGACACTTGCTCCACAGGGCTTCATCCCAGGAGCCTGGGATCATGACCTGAGGGGAAAGCAGACCCTTCACTGACTGAGCTGAGCCACTCAGGTGCCCCCTCTGTACCATCTTCAATGGCTCAGTTTTGCCTCTGAGCTGGTTCCTCTAACAGAGGAAGATGGCTGCTGGAATTCAAGATATTACATCCACACAAGATAATAGCCTAAGGCAGGAAAAAATACAAATTCTCCAGAATCTCCTGCTTAAGAAGAGAAACACTTAAGTTGAACTGTCTTTTTGGATTCTGGCCAGAATTGGGTCACAAGCACATCCTAAACAATCACTGAATAAAAAAGACTAAAAAAAAAACAAGTCATCATCAGAATTTCCCCAGAGTCATGTGGGGAATAGGTGGACATCTGAACTTAAACCATGGTTCAGTTTGGAGGGGTGGGGGTAAAGATTGGGGAATGAATATTCAAAGAGAAACCAATAATTTCTGCTACTGATGACACTACTAGAAAAAGTGACTTTCTAGTAGGCCTTTCTGCTTTTTCTTCCCTTTCTCTCCCTTGGCGACCACAAGCAAGAGCCCACACAAAGTGGGTGCCGCAGCTGACTGAGGTAGTGAGCTATACCCAAACTACAGAGGGTGAGAGGGGAGCCTAGGAGAGCTATTTTTTTGTTCATACCTCTGAATGAGCAATAGATCAAACTCCTATCACAAACATTTTGAAGAAGACAATTTTGTAATGTGGCCCTTTTCTTTAAAATTTATTGGCCTCCGATAGACAAAGCTGCAACTTGCATGGTCAATGACCTAGCCGGGTTTTTGCTGTCTCCTTAAAGTGGAGTCATACCCAACACTGTTCAGCTGGTAAGTATCTCATCAGAAATCTTCACCATGCTGTTCTGATTTGTCCTTGTAGCCTCATACCTTTAATGACTCGCCAGATTTAGAGACTAGAATCCAATCTTCAGAGCTCCTCACTTCTTAAGCAGACCTGCTCATTCCTATGCCAAGGTGTATACGAAGCCACATGACAACTGAGACATCTTCCTACCACGGCTTTCAATTTGGCTACTATCTGAACACAAAAATATGCACGAGTCTGTATCTCTGTGATTTTAATTCGGTGGAATTCAGTTATGTCCCAAACATCAAGATTAAGGCAGTGGGTGATATTTTTATTGATTAAACCAAACATGGCTATCTTACGGAATAGTGCGTAAAACTGATATGTTTTTAAAGTAAAACTCTTTCAAAGAAATGTTTTTTGAATTTTCTATAAGGATTTTCTATAGCTACTTCAGGCTATCACCCCAAAGAGATTCACTAACTCTTATTGGCCATTAGAGGATATTTAGTGGAAGTTTGAAATACTTCCCAGGTAAGGAATAAACTAAATGCTCCTCCATAGGTGCCATGGCAGGTGGAGGAGAGTTTTATGATGACTGTATGAAAAATTCATTATGCAGCCAGTGCCTAATAAGCCTGAACTTTCAGTCTGAAGAAGGTACAGATGTTTTTTATGGTTTAATAAAAATTCCTTCTTGAAGTTTACATTATCAAGTTGCAGTATTACACTCTTCTGTCTTCTCGACCTTTCTGCAGCTGGTTCACTGTCCTTAAAACTCCTCACTCCACTTACTCTGAATAAGTAAGTATGCTGTGTCATAATCCACAATCAATCAACATAAATAAAACAATTCAGCACAGATGTGACCTGAATATACATTTAGAGTCTGCTAATTGCACAAAGCAGTATCACAAGGTTTCAAGGTCAGACAAACCAGCAATGAATTTATTCTGTGGAAAACACAGAGGGGGATGTACTGCTGTTTATTATTGTAATTGCTCATTTGCAGAGCTTCAGAGCACTTGCCACTCTGCAGACATTTCATAACCATGCCAATTGCTTTTTCCTCAGGTAGCAATAAGAGTAGTGTGAAACCAACAACAGGCCCAAAATGGGGTTAACTTGCCACGACAGCAAACTAAGATTTAATTGCAGGAATGTAATGTTTAACCAGCCAGCCTGTAATTTCCTGAACAGCACTGATAAGGCAATCTGATAGACCCCTGCCCTTGCCCCAAAGGAAAGTGACTTTCCCTGAAATGATCATAGGGCTCCTTGGAGCCCCTTTCTACTTGCCAGATAGGACTCTGCCCATTTCATGCATCACTGACTAAAGCCAATTAGATTGTCACATTTCCTCAGTTGGATTTTCCTTACTTAACAGTAGGTAAGGAAAAGACACAATTGTTACAAAGCTACAAGAAAGATAAATTCAGTCAGTCTAAAGCCTCATAGAAACAGAGAAAAATGGAGGGGAAAGAGCATAGACTGAATTCAGGCAGAGGAGTTTCGAAATCTGGTTTAAACTCCTTATTAGTGATGGATTCTTGAACACTTATTTAACTTAGCCTATGATGCCCCATCTTTGTGTTGGGGATTAAAAACTAGCCCTTGATTCTAATTTTCAACAAGAAGCAGAATTAGCACAGGCTACTGACTTCTCCTGAGATCAGTATATTGGAGAACTAATGAAACTTTTAGAAACTTAAGAAATAACAGAAACAACTATGCGAAATATTTGGAGGCATGAAGAGTTATTTGAAATACTACATAAGCAGAAGGTGGAGAGGGACACAAGGAAACTTTTGGAGGTAATGGATATGTTTGTTACCTTAACTGTGGTGACGGTAACATCAGTGTATACATATACACATATACACATACATCAGTGTATACATCCAAACCCATCAAATTGCATGTATTAATTATGTGCAACTTTTTGTATACCAGTCATACTTCAATACCTTTATTGTATGCCTCAATAAGGATGAAAAAGCAAATAAGAGAAAGCAATGAACTAGATAACGGACACCATCAGGGGCAGAGATCTTAAACAGAATGAGAAATTTTTTTAAAAAGATTTTATTTATTTATTCATGAGAGACACACAGTAAGAAATAGAGGCAGAGACACAGGCAGAGGGAGAAGCAGGCTCCATCCAGGGGCCTGATGTGGGACTCCATCCCGGGACTCCAGGATCATGCCCTGGGCAGAAGGCAAGTGCTAAACCGCTAAGCTATCCAGGGTTCCCCCAGATTGAGAAATTTTATAGTAAATGTAATATATATAATATTATGTAAAAAAAGAAATAATGTTAAGCTATCCAATTATAACTATTAGTTATGCAAGTATAATTTTTGAAATGAACACAATACAGCGTAGTCAAAAATTAACTTTACCCAAAGAGAGGTTTGGCCCTTGGGGAGTAACCAATGCATGTTTTCCCAAATGATAGGAGTATCTTTGTTATTCCTGATGGATCCCTGAAACTGAAAGTTTATGCTAATAAGATGACTTAGGTGGAGGCTGTCCATGCTAGAAAAACCAATCATGTGATTAAAGGGAGTTTGAGTTAAGTTGGAGTTTGAGCCACATGAAATCAGCTCAACTTCTGGGAAAAAGGGGATGGAGACTGAGTTCAGCTATATGAGCAATAACTCAATCAATAATGCCCCTGTAATGAAACCTCAAAAAATGCTCTGGATGCTAGGGTGAGCTTCCTAGGTTGACAGTATTCTGAGTATTATCATATGTCAAAGTCAGAAGGGTAACCCATCCCTAAGAATACAGAAGCTTTACATTTGGAAGCCTACCAGTCCCAGATTCCACCCTCTGCTTTGTTCCTTTAACTATTTCTGACTTTTTTTTATTCTTTTTCCATAATGAAACAGAAATCATAAGTATAATACTTTCCTGAGTTCTGTAAGTCATTCTAGAAAATTATCGAATCTAAAGGGGTCCATGATGACCCTGAAGTTTGTAACTAGCTAATCTGAAGTGAGGGTAGCCCTGGGAACCTGGGAACTTGCAGCTAATGTCAGAAGTCTAGGCAGATTTTGCATTCTGGATGCCTGTGCCCTTAATCTTGCAGTTTGGCTAACTATATCAATTCTTACAAAAAAATGATAAGAAAAAAAAAACAAAACAAAGAAGAAGTAGGATAATTGAACAATAAACAAAGATAATAGAAATTATTCCAAATATATTAATAATTACAATAAATATTACAAAGAATAAGCTCAGCAAATAAAAGAGATCATCAGGTTGGATTTTAAAAATATATGCAGAGAAGAAACAGACACACTTAAACCATGGGAATTTGGAAACGTTGAAATTAAAAGGGTGCAAAAAGAGGTATCAGCCAAATTTTAAAGAAAAATATTCTAGTACGTCTCCATGAATATTAGACAAAATGAGATTTAAATTTGGAACATGTTTATTAGGGATAGAGAAGTGTCCTACACATTGATAGAAGGTTTTATTCACTATGATGGAAAACATAATAATTTTAAACATATATATAACTAAAAAATGATCTTCTATATGTTATATAATAAAATGTTAGAGCTACAGTTGCAAATACATAAATTCATCATCAGAATGGGAAATTTCAGTGTAACTTTCTCATTACTAATTGATCAGATCTAATAAGCTATACAAAGGATTTAAACACAATTACAAAGCTTGACCTATACATGGACATAAGTAGAATGCTGTACTAAACTATTTCAGAATAAACCTGCTTCTCAAGAATGTAAGTGACTTTATACTGATTCATCATATACTGGAATACAAAGCAGGCCTTCATAAATTTCAAAGAATAGGTATAAAACAGACTTTCTTGGTTATAATGCAAATGAGTTAAAATTAATTATAAAAAGTTAAAATGTCCTATACATTTTGAAATTTGAAAACAAATGTACCTAAATAACTCATGAGGAGATATCATAATTACCTAGAACTACTTAATAATGAAAACACTACATATCAAAACCTGTGGACTACACCTAATGCGGGGTCAAGGAAAAGTTACATGTACTTCTCTTAGGAAATAATAAAATCTAAACATTAGTAAGGTAAGAAACTAATTTTTTTAATTGGAATAAACAACAAAATAACCCCAGAAACAGAAAAAAAAAGAAAGAAAATAAGACCAGAAATTGGTGAAATAGAAAAGAGATCCAATTGAGATCAATAAAGCCATAAACGATCTTTTATTTTTTTTTAATTTTTTATTTATTTATGATAGGCACACAGTGAGAGAGAGAGAGAGAGGCAGAGACACAGGCAGAGGGAGAAGCAGGCTCCATGCACCGGGAGCCCGACGTGGGATTCGATCCCAGATCTCCAGGATCGGCCCTGGGCCAAAGGCAGGCGCTAAACCGCTAAGCCACCCAGGGATCCCTAAACTATCTTTTAAAAGATTGAGTAAACTCTGGCAAAACAACTCAAGAGGAAAGGAAAAAATAAAAACATTTTGAATAGCCAGTTTTAAAAAGCTCTATACTGTATGTATGATTCCATCTATATGACATTCTGGAAAAGGCAAAATTACAGACAGTAAAAAGATCAGTGGTTGCCAGAGATTCAAGCATAGGTGTGGAGAGAGATGAATAAGTGGAGCACAGAGATATTTAAGGAGTGAAAGTATTTTGTAAGATATTGTAATGATGCCTACATGACATTTTACATTTGTCAAATCCATAAAACTACCCAAGACAAAAAGTGACCTTTAACATATATCATGGAATTGAATTAATAATAATGTATCCACATTAGTATATCAGTTGTGACAAATGAAACACATTAATACAATATGTTAATAATAGGAGAAATAGGATTAGGAAACAATAGGAAATAGGAGAATAAGATTCTTAGATATTCAAAAGAAAATCACAAATGTACATCAGGAGACATATGTAAAATGTTCATGACAGCATTTTTCATGTTAGCAAAAACCATTAATAGCATAATTAAGTGATTATGGTTTTTATAGGATGGATTATTACACAATAGTAAAATTGTATGAATTATAGCTACACAGACACACAAAGAATAAATCTTAATAATATAATATTGAGCAAACAAGAGTAAATGCCAAAAGATTACATTTAATATTATGAGCTTTTTACAAAACTGAAAACAACAAAACTACATAAAAGATGCAGACATCTATGACAAAACTATATTTGTATCTGAAGTCCAACAAAAAAAATTGGGGGTGATGATGTCTAATTGGCAGATTTGCTTTAAGGATCAGAAAAATACATACATGTAAAGCAGCCGGCATGTGGTAGATGCTCAACCCACAGAAACTCTCTTGATTATTATGAGACTCTTAGTATGAGTGTTGAAGAGAAAATGGACTCATTTCAGAATAAAGGACCACATAATAATTTGCTGGATTTAGGTCAGCCACGGAAAGAGGGCTTATTAAAGGCTCTTCATCAATAACACAGCCTCTTTCTGTTTATACCTGAGAATCGTATCTATGCTGGTATCTAATTGACCTGACTCTATCCAAAATCCTGAAAGAAAATGCTATACTTTTTTTCTCTTGTCTGGTGAAATACTTGTTTTAAAAATAACAAAAGCCTGATCAAAGCGATTCAGGAAAATTTGTCATTATAGTCGAAAGACTTCTCTTCTTTTGATAGCTATCATCTCCAACGTCCCTCCATAAAGCATATGTATTCTTGTCTCTGGATGCTGCTGCTATAGCAATTGCACTAGTGATTCCAAACACCAAAGTGAACACAAAAATCACTCTGTCTTTCAATATCTCTCCAGGAAGATAAAATCACATTTATACATGCAAACATAGGTAGCTGTATGGTAAAGCATAACATAGTGTAGGATATGTGGAAAGAAAACACACAGAACTATTAGAATTCCAAATCCCCATCCATTTGTACCTAGCAACTCAAAAGACAATTGAAACAGGCTAGACATTTTGCCGTACAAACCAAATGCACTGACAAAGCTGAGAGGCTCAGAGATGATTTAGTTTCTGATGTGAGCAAAAACTAAAATTACCTGCAATTAATAATGAGACACCCTGAGAAACTCATAGAAACTTGGACTCCTTAATCCATTAATAAAGTCAGAGTGTGAGCTAAGTTATTAGAGAAATTGGGGGAATAAAAATATCCTTGATCCCAAACACCAGGAAAGACAATAACTTAGAAGAATAACACCCTGAACATAATAAACAAACAAACATCAAGAACAGCTCCACTGATCCTATGACTCATTTTGACTATCCTCCAAAAAGACTATTTTGGTAAGGGCATGGTGAAGACAACCATCCTCAATTCCTACCGCCATAATGTTTTTTTGTTTTTTATCTTCCTCTCCTACCACATGGCACTTTAGTCAATCTTGAACTCACACTCCCTCCCTTTAATGTGTATTTCCTGTATCACTGCTCACAGGAACCCAGGTACCCAAAGCCAGAAACCTGCAAGTCATATTATCTTCTTCCTCAGCTCTGCCCAACCATCTAATCAATCACAAAATTCTGCTGACCCTGTCACCTTCCTGCTTCTTGAATCTGTTCATTCATCATCTCCACTGCTACTTTTTCATGCTACTTCTTGCCTGAATCGCTGCATCTATCTCCTGGGCTCCTTGCCCACTGTTTTGCTCCCTTCAATCCATTCTCCAAAAGCAGCTGGTAAACTTGCTGGAACACACATCAGACCTTCAGTAACACCCCGACAATAAAACGATCACATTTGAATTCCATGGCTGAACATTCAAGACCCCAAATGAGCTATCTCCTTCTTAGTGCCCCAAATTCCCTTCTCTCCACAGCAACCCCCTGCACTTTCATTTCTGTCTAAGCCAGCACTGCCCAAGAGAAATGTGATGGAAGCCATACTTAAAAGGAAAAAAAAGGTTTAAGAGTAACAAGTGAAATGAATTTTAATAAAATATTATATTTAATCCAATATACCCCAAATATTATTATTCCAATATGTGGCAGTAGCCACATTTCAAGTGTTCAGTAGTCACACGTGGCCAGTAGCTACATATCCCATAGTGTGAATCTAAGACACCTGCATTTTCTTCAGTCTTTCCTGTGTTACCTCTGGCTTGAATACTCCCCCTCCTCCCCATTCACATCCCACCCCTCTGGAGTTACTGTTCCTCTTCCATTGTGCCCTTCCTGACTCACCACCTCCAAATTATGTGTCTCTTTCATGCATTCCCAGAACACCCTGAGCTTTCCTCCACAGTTAATTTATAGAAGGTTTTAAGGTTGTTTTTTTTTCTTTTTTAGATTGTGTCACACATATCTTAAAATGTCCAGCAATTGACACAATATTCAACATAAAGTAAGTAAAATGGACTCACACAGTTTCCCAGCCACAACCCTTGCCAACCTCATATGGTCCATGTGACCCAGAAGATGGGAAGCCCATTTCAGCTTCTGGGGTGGATTCTAAGGTCAAACCTATCAGCATGTGACATTAGCCTGAGGATTGTTATTGGTCCAGGATAGGTGTGTGACCTAAGTTGTTCCAATCAGACTGATGGTAAAGAACTCACTCCAGAGTTAAGGTGAAGGCTTTAGCTTCTTTCCCATAGTACGTGATCAAAAAAGTGTGCTGCCCTATTGGAGCTGTCAGCCTCTGAGGACCCCTTGAACAGAGCAAAGAGAAAGAAAGAACATGGAGCCATTATGTAATCCTGCTTTGAAACCTGTACCATATCTGGATTTTAGGGTTTATGAGATAATAAATTTCCTCATTTAAGGCCAGTTTGAATTAGTCTTTTATTACCGGCAGCCAAAAGTATATAACTGATCTTGTTAACTGATGTTAAATGCATGCTTATTATGAAACAGACTTTGTTCTATACTTTTCCAGATGAAAACCCTTTCCAATAACCCACGTAAGTTTGATATTTTTGATGCCTTTTAAATCTTACTTGTATGTCTTGTTGAAGATCATTTTCAGAGAAAAGTTCTTCCTATTACTAATTAGGGCATATTTTCCCTCTACTATCTCCAAGATGGGATGTCTCAGTATTCAGTCACTGGGATTTTAGGTTGCTGCAGATGAAGGGCTGGGAAATAGTGAGATGGACATTTGGAGAGCTGTGGCAGAGACAAAGCTAAGTGTTCAGAGTCCCTTTTCATTCTCCTCTCCCTGGGTCCCTCATTAGCAGCTGAGTTGGGAGCCATATGATCAAGAATGACCAAAGGAGTATTACCTTATAATATAAGATAGTCCAGGTCTAGCCCTTGTGATAATGACCCCATGTGATAATCCACATTCTTCCAGGAGAGTATGTGCTAAAAATGATGCCATTACAAAGTAGATGTCAGAATCCGCAGAAGAGGACTTGGAGTCCTTTCCAACCTCCATCCAATTGAAACATGAACTAGAAAACAAAGTATTACTAGTGTAAACCACTAAGACTTCTAAGGCATTTTTAAAAGGAGCTAGTGTTACCTATACTGGGTAAAATAACATTTGATAAATATTTGTTGAATAAGTGAATTGGGTTAGTGTAAGATACCATTTCACTTAATGGAAAGTCCACGGTAACTTCTGCCAAACCAAAAAATATAAAATATAAAATATAAAATAAAATAAGATAAAATAAAATAAAATTCAGGACTCTACACTCCATGAGAGTCTGTAGGATCTGTATCTAAATGATTCACCACTAAATGCTCATAGATCAGCCCATGCCTGGGACAAAGTATGTGCTTAATAAACATTTATTGCCATTTTTCCTGAAAGGGATTTGTGAGCTTCGTAAATGTATTAGAGTTTCATAACTCCTCTTTAAGCCTTATTTTATGTAAAGATACATATTTGGGGGGAATCCCTGGGTGGCTCAGCAGTTTAGCACCTGCCTTCGGCCCAGGGCGTGATCCTGGTCCTGGGATTGAGTCCCACATCGGGCTCCCTGCATGAAGCCTGCTTCTCCCTCTGCCTGTGTCTCTGCCTCTCTCTCTGTGTGCCTCTCAGGAATAAATAAATAAAACCTTAAAAAAATAAGATACATATTTTGTAGAATTATAGTTGATTTTTCCCTTTGCCTTTATATTTTTGTTTTTCAACTTATGTCTATTAGTCATTATTACATTACAATCAGAAAAAAAACAGAAGTTAATTTTAAGAAATTACATACCAATGTCAAATATTTATAAGAAAAAAGGTATTAAGATTTTAAGTGAAAAAGCAAATACTAGAGTTACCAAGAAATACATTTAGAAACATTAGCTAGAACAATGGTCATTATGAAAGGATTCTATCAGGAAGCAATTCAAGAAAATGGTACCATAAGACACAATTACAAAAAAATTCATCCTCAAGTTTCTATTCTGTCTTACTTTGTAGCAAAAATAAAATGTTCTGGGTTATTTAAGCTTCTGGAAAATTAGTTTCTATCACCTGGCAGCAGAACACATGATTTAACATTGTGATCCTTAATGTACTAAAGTAAAGTACATTATTCCTTTTCGCCAAAAATAGGAATTAAGGAAGGTTACAGTGTCTATTTGAGATTCAGAGAGATAATCAGGAAATGATAAGCAAGGGGAGTCGAAACCCAAAAAGGATGAGGGAATCTGGTAGATTAGACCTCGAGTGCTTTGATTTAGCATCTTGTTCAACCACTCAGCATCTTATTCCCTAAAGAGTATTTATCTTTAAGTTTTGTGGAAAGAGTGTAAATTGCACATAGGAATTAATTAATTTAATGCTTCAGCGTCCTACCTAATCAGATTATAAATCACTGTCTCAGACAGTATCTCTTATAACCATGACATCTCTAAGAGGTAAATTTGTAGATTAGGTTATTGATTAAATGTGGGGAGGGTGAGAGACATAAAATCTTAGGGATGACTGCCAGACTTTGGCATGAGCAATTGGATGGCTAATGGTGCCATTTATTGTGGCAGTCCTCACATCCTAATGTGTATAGGAATCACCTGGAGAGCTTTTAACTATTTCATTCTCTGGCTCACTCCCTAAAATTCTGGCTCAGTGATTTATAGGAAGAGCCCAAGAATTTGAATTAAAAAAAAATCTAAAGCACCCCTGGATGATTCTAGTGCAGGTGGGTAGATGACTCCCTTTTTAGGTATTTATAAAAAGGAGTCACCCTGAATAAGAATTTGAGAAAAAGGTCCTGAATTTTAGCACCAAAGAAGAAAGTTCTGCTGATGTGAACCTGAATAAGTTTTTCCCATCTGCACTCTAGTCTAGCCCTAGAGAAGAATGAACATTGGGAAGCACATGGCCCAGATGATGAAGGATCCTCAAACCATTACAAGGGGTAGCTTTAGGAATCCAGGAATTATGTGGGCTTAGCAAAGCTCAACCAACCCCAAAGGCTGTATTTTCAAACCCTGCAAAGAGAGGGAGAGAGAAGATGAATTAAATATAAGAAAATAAGGCAAATGGCCTGAGATAATGTGAACACTGTCAATATTCATTTGTAATACAGACACTTTAATATCTGCTCTATGTGCTTTATAGTATTTTCTGTTCATTAAACTCCTAGTATGATTTCATGCATACCAAGAATGACAAACAGTATTGTGGAATAGAGGAAAAGAGAGACACACGGAGGTAAAAAAGCATAGTGGCAAATAGCCCTACAAAGATTCCTAGCAAATAAGGCAAGCTACTTCCTTATAAGAAGTGCTGACTTGGAGATACCTGGGTGGCTTAGTTAGTTAAGCACCTGCCTTCAGCTCAGGTCATGATCCCAGGCTCCTGGGATTGAGCTGCACTGAGTCCTGCATTGGAGTCCCTGCTTCTCCCTCTCCCTGTTTCTCCCCCTGCTTGTGCTCTTGCACTCTCTGTCAAATAAATAAATAAAATCTTAAAAAAGAAGCAGCAGCTGCTGCATGACTTGAACTTGAAGCATAGAGAACAGAACTGAGACTCAAAGTTGAATTAACCTAGTCCCTTGGACACAAAATATTGCCTCCAGTGGAAATTAGCTGTAGCCTAAGAAAGAGCCATGCTGTTTGTGCCATTATCACCAGTTTTAAAAGTTCGAGATAATGATTTATCCTTTCATTTCAACTTTGGAAGATGGTAGCCTTAAAAAGACTATAAAATATCATTTTTGAATAGTTCTATGGGTGTGAAGCACTCCTCCATTTCCAGACAAGTATAACTTTGGCAATTTTCTCAATTTAAGGGAGTGTTAGAAATGTATAGAAGCCATACAGGAGATGATGATCTGCCTCTCTCTTTGGGAATTCTCCTCTTTGAGGAAAAATGGACCAAATTATGAGGTGCTATTAATAGCAACCAAGGAGAATAACTTTGAATAAAATTCACAGAATGTACCTATAATGTCTTCATACTCAGTCATTTCTTACCAATTTCTTTTTTAATAGCTCAATACAATTCCATTGCTTTTGGCATTAAGAGGCTTCATTAACATATTTCTACTTTCATTGAATTCTAAAGCCAAAAAGATAAGGTTGAATGGTATCCAAGAAAAAATATTTAGTGTATTTCAGCTCACCAGTCACTCGGTGCATATTTCTGTCCATGTTTAATACATCCTTACACAAAAATTCTGTTTTCAAAATCATACATTTCAGTTGTTCTTTCCCATGTTAGGTAGGCTAAGCTAAGTGATAGATTATTCCCTTTTTTAAAGTAGCTATATATATATATATATATATATATATATATATATATATGATTTTTAAAAAGTACATGTCAAATGGCAGGTTTAAATAATAATAAAAAAAAACAGTTGGAATTTTCACTTACCCTTGAAGGATCAGGAAATTGGTGTTTTAATTCTTTTAAATGGAATAAAAATACTCTAATCCATTAGGGAATAGGTTGCTATGTAATTTTCTTGGCTTTTGGCATTCACATACTCATTATTTAGTACATGATACTTTTTATAAAGATGTGTAAACTCTCTGGGCATAGGTCCGTTTTTTAAATCTAGTTTCTCTGAAACAAAGAAGTGCTTCAGGGCAGAAAGCTGTAAAAATACAAGAACTGACTGCAGAGATAGCCACCTGTGGAGTGCATGTGTGTTCTGGAAGATTTTCAAGGCAGAAGGCAACAGGACACCAAACTGTTCTGAGGAGTTGCAGAGTTTTAACCATGAAAGGAGGAGACTTCAAATAGAAAGAAAATGGATTTAAAGTGGGAAGACCACTGGAGACGCCAGTTACGAAAACAAAGGGTTGACCAGGGAAGATGACAGGTGTGAGTTTGGGGCCTGCATGGTGATGACCATGCTTCACCACTCATCCTCTATTCATTAGGAAAACCTAGGCACTGTATGAAGCACTACTATAATCTTCTTGAATTCACACATTCACTTAAGATGTTATAAATATAAGACTCAGAGTATCTATTTCTTTGGCTCAAGCCACCTACCAAGGAAATGGGAGAGATAAGATCTGAACTCACGTCTGATTCATAAGCAGTAATGGGATCTTCCTTCCAGCTTTCTGGCATGGGTTACTCCTACTCATCAAAAGAGTACAGCCAGAGCAAAATTATTTACAAAGTTATCTAACAGCGCTTTCTCTTGCACCTTAGGTTGGTTGCAGCACAATCATACTTGTTGATTTTTTTCCTTTATCAATCTTACCAATTCTAATACATGTTTATGGGATTCAGGTTAGGTAATATATAAAGTTATTTCAGGGACCTGAGGGAAAATGAAAATCTGGGTCCCCCATCCTTTGTGATCTTTTAAAATTCCACAAAAGGTAATCTCCAAAAAGTCTGACTATACTCTCTGCCCATTTGTCTATCCCATCTGTTGATGCTCTTGCTTTGCTCAGCTTCCTCTTCAAAAATGGTCATAGCAATGTCACTAATAATCATACAAATTATCATGTATACTTATGTTGAGCATATGAATGCGGGAGAATGCCAGTCATCTATCACCACAGAAGCACCGTGTGATCACCTTCTCAAGATCTTAGTGAGCTTTTTCTCTCACAGGTGGATGTAGATGAGCAAATTTAAACCCAGAGGAACTGAGTATCTCTGCTTCAGTCTATGTTTGACTCTTCCCTGTGGGTTAGGCCCCATCCCTTATATGTGGCTTCGTTCTGAAGTTCCAGCCTAGGGGGCACCTGGGTGGCTCAGTTGGTTAGGCTTCTGCCTTCAGCTCAGTCATGATCCAGAATCCTGCTCACATCAGGATCCCTGCTCAGTGAGGGAATCTGCTTCTCCCTCTGCCCCTCATTCCACCCATGCTTTCTCTCTCAAATAAGTAAATAAAATCTAAAAAAAAAAAAAGAAGAAGAAGAAGAAGAAGAAGAAGAAGAAGAAGAAGAAGAAGAAGAAGTCCCAGCCCAAAGGAGAGGCATCTACTCGAGGGCAGCTCTTCTGACAATGTTGGCAGAAGCAAAAGAGGGCAGATAGAATTATATCAGTGCATCTCCAGTCTCTGCTTGTGTCCTGTCTTCTGCCAAAACAGAATAGAAGCCCACATTCAAGTCCCACCTCTAGACAGATGAACTGCAAATACAGAGAGAGCAAGGGAATTGGAACTGATGATTTGATCTACTGGAGAACAACAATGGGGACTTATTTCACATCACACTAGTTCTAATAGCCTTGCAAAGTTGGAGTCAATTTCCCAATACTCCCAAAAAGGAAACCGAGATAAAGTTGTTTTTTTTTTTTTTTTAATGAATGCAATCTGATATTATTAAAATGGCAAATGTGAAATACAAACTGGAGTCTGCCTAATTCCAAAGCTCTTTTGGTCTTCTCTAAACATGACATCTCAAAACAAGACAAAGTTAATGCAAATATTTCTATCCAACTTCACATTTTATGAACCACTTTCGCATCCATTTTTGTGTTGATGTAGCTGTTTGAGGCAAACTTGGACCTTTTCAGGTATCTGTTCTTTACCCTTTTTTCTGTCATTATCTGGCTATTGCTAATTACCTTACTAAGTCACTTAGTTCATTCCAAAATTAACTGTATGCATCAAACAACTTTTTGCCACTTTTCACTGAGCTCATCCTTAAGTTTAACACAAAAATTAAAGAAATGAAGTTTGTTTTTAGAAAAACTAGGTTACTGTCTGGCATAAGCATAAATAATGCTACCTTACTACTCAAACTTACTTAAGTTGCTTTTGGTTTTGTTTTAATATATTGAAGACCTACTATGTGTCAGTCATATCATATTATCTTAATTTGGCTGATAATAGCACAATAAACCCTGTGTTATTAACTCCATGTTACAAATAAGGAAATGGAGTCTCTATACAATTAAGTAACACAATCAAGGTCACACTGGGATCTCTAGCTGGGTCAACTAGCTATCTAATGTGATTAACCTATGAGTAACCTACATTCCCTTTACTTGTAACTCTCATAAATTGCCCCCCTGCCACTCCACCCACACCCGAGGCCCTGTGACGCTCAGATACTGTCACAGAACTTCTACAGACACAGTTATGTACTTCCTAAAAGACATTTCCTGCACATATGTATTTTCACACAATGAATGCAACGGGAAAAGACTAGAGATTAAATTAATTTGAGAGATGATAACAGCTAGGACAAATACAAATTATTCAAATAGGAGTAGTTGAAATTTTAAGAATGAGAAGCCATCAAATACAATAAGAAGTATTCAGAAATATGATTTTAAAGTATTTTGTCTTTGAAGAAAGTACTGAACCTTCAGTTTAAAAATATATGTGTGTTTTTTAAACTACTAAAGAGTAATTGATACCAGGACATTTCTCCATTAGGTTAATTACAAAAGTATAGAAATATGGTAAGGCCCAACAAAATGAAAATTAAAATGTGAGCAACATGTTGTATGGAAGTGTTGAATCACTATATTGTACACCTGAAACCATTATTACACTGTATGTTAACTAACCAGAATTTAGATAAAAATTTAAAACATTTTTAAAAATCACTAATATCTAAAAATAAAATAAAATACAATATGACCAACAGCAATGTGGAAGTGATAAGAGAAAAGGTAGGGAAATAAGTGGCAGGGCCATTTTCCTTTTCTGTCATAGCAGGAAGCCTATACTGTACACAAGTGAAATCCATGATAAGACAAGACACAATGATTCTAAATTTGTAATATTCCTCCTAATCTTTTTGTCTTCAACTTAGAAGGAATTTCTGGAGATGAATATTTCTGCTGAGAAGGGACTGTTTATCCAAAATTCAGTAATTTATTCTGCTTCATTTTATTTTCTTTTAATAAATCCAAATAAAAATAAATTTTAAAATTACACTCAAAATAATACATCACATACAATTTTACAAAATTATTTTCATCCATCTGTACATAGGCAAAGAGAGATGTCAGGATAATATTCTCCTGAGAGTAACAGGAGTTTTTTTCTGTTTTTTTTTTTTTCTGGTTGATGGAATTTATGCTCATTTTTTTTCATTTTTTCATGCTTTCTTCTGTTTAATACTTTAATGAGCCTGATGGCTTTTATAAAAACCAAACAGCAACTATTTTAAAAAAAAATAACATGTACAGACATTCAAAGGATCACTTTCCAACCTCCTAACAAAACACTTCCTTATAACCATATCGTTTATTTGATTCAGCTGAACACTTAATGTATCTTCAGGACTGAGGGCACCAGAGTGAACAACTTCCTACACTGGTGGAGACAAGAATGTAGTAATAAGAATAATTTTAATGTTTAACATTAAGGGCTAAGGAAGAAGTATAAATATGTTCTCAGGTACAAAAGAGGAATAATCCCCAATTCTGAGAGGCTTTGATCAGATTTTTAGCAATGGGTAACAGTTGAGCTGAGCTTTGGAGAATAGTTAGGAGTTTAGGGAGAAAAATAAAAGGAAAAGAAGAAGAAGAAAGAAGAAGAAGAAGAAGAAGAAGAAGAAGAAGAAGAAGAAGAAGAAGGTGAAGAAGAAGAAGAAGAAGGAGGAGGAGGAGGAGGAGGAGGAGGAAAACGACAAAGAAAGAAAAAAGGAGTAGGAGGACTAGGAGGAAGAGGAAGAGGAAACAGAGAAGGAGGAGGAAAAATTATTCCAGGCAGATTGAATAGCATGAGTCAGATCACAGAGATTTGAAAAAAAAAGGTCTGCAAATTATGAACAAGCTAATGAAACCACAGAACAGGTTAATAGGATATAAATATAATTGGGTGAACACCTAGAGCCAGGTGAGCTTCTAGAGCCAGGATTTGAGAGTGTATGACTAATGCAACCTTCTTGCTAAGACAAAGCTAGAGAGAAATAGAACTCTAGGTTAATGAAAAAGTAGAGAAGACAGCCAACCAATGACTGTCTCTTGAATAAGCTCAAGGTCCTATGGCTTCTTGCTCTCCCTAGCTCTGTTTGCCTGGAGTCCCTGAGCCCTTCACCTGTAAGCCCCACCTGTGTCATTCCCAAGTCAGCCCCATTTGCACAGCTCCTGCACAGGAGTGTTAGCCTTTCAGTCTCACCACTGCAGACTGGGCAGGGGCTGAGCCCTGTGCAGTGTGCGTGGGAACTAGCCTCAGTAGCTTTTGAATCATAGCCTTCACTTAGCACCCATAGTGCTGGACTTCTGCCTCCCCTTTTCTGCTTTTGATTCTCCAACTCCCAGTGTGGAAACCTTTCCCTAAGCCTAGCACATATAGTGGAGGTGCTCACACCCTATCCAACTCTTTCTAGGCTCCTGTCTCAGGGGGACAGACAGAGGAAAGTAGGGCCTCATTTTCCATTCCAGTTTGTTAGTTTTCTCCTATTCTGAACCAATCCATTCTGCCATCTGCCTGGGGCTGAGGACTGTTTTTTATCTAGTACTCCTATGGTCAAGCCCTAGTCCCCACATTGGACCTCCTGGATACTCAAACCTGCCAAGATCAGGGAGGCTACTATACTTTCTGATGAATTCTACAGCTAGCTGGATCAGGTCCTTTGAGGTCCAAGCTTCTCATTGCAAGTGTGCTTTGCAGCCAACCCAGCAACTTATGACATAAGCTGAGAGGGAAATTCTTACCAGAAAAGCATAGTATCAAAGAAAGTCTGCAAGGTCTGATTTCAGATCTGCGTTTGTGTATAAGATTAGGGTGAAAAAACACTTCCATAGAATAGCAGGTGTTAGATATATCTGAAGGTTTACATCAGTTCCTTAAAATTACTAACAGTATATTTCCTAAGAAAGTGAAGTTAAGGAGCGTCTGGGTGGTTCCATCAGTTGAGCAGCTGACTCTTGATTTTGGCCACGTCAGTCTCCTCATTCAGTGGGAAGTTGGCTTGAGTATTCTTTCTCTCTCCTTCTCCCTCTGCCCCTGCTCACTCACTCTCTCTCTCTCTCTCTCAAATAAATAAATCCCTTTTTAAAAGTGAAGTTAATGTCTGTAATGTTATGTTTTGATTTGTTTCTTTTTGTTATTCCTTAGTTGTTACTTCTGCACTTTACATACACATTCCCACCAACCTGAACAGTGACCAGCATGTCTTCCCGAGATTCATGTTGACACAGCGTCTTTCCAGTTTTCTTCATAATTTTTTTAATATTTCTGTAGAGGGCTATTCATATGTATATTCTTGCATTCTTAATAGCTACTCTCAGCTACAAAGGATCTTTTGAAAACATACTTTGATTACCCTATTGAGAATAGAAAATAAGATTCAAAAAAGAAAAAAAGAAAAAAGAAAATAAGATCCAGAGGATTTGGCCATTAGGATCTAAGACCTATTACGTAAACATAATAGGTAAATTGTTCTATGTGGAAAAGAACATGAACTTGAGGGAGGGTGAGGAAAGGAAGGGAGAGAGAGTAGGACAACATGGAGGAAGTTAAAGCTTGGGCTATGGAACAGCTGAGCGCTTGTAAGAATAAAATAACTGCCATCAAACTTCTAGCTGTTTACCCTTATGTTCTGTCGATCCCTGCCTTTCCTCCAATTCTTCAGTGAAGTTTTTTCACACATACCAGTGTGTTCTGTGGGTGCTTTAATGATTTTGTTTTGTTTCATCTTATGAAAATTAAGGGGAAAAGATGAATTCTACACCAAAACAATGTGAAATAGAACTGGGCAACGTGAATGTGATAACTCAACTGAGCTAATTTGCTTCACCAGCTCCAGGTGAGCATGAGACAATCACCTCTCTTCCCTCTCCATTCTATACAAACTTGAAAATAGACACAGTTTCGTAGCATTTTGGTAAGACTTCATAGGCCTATTTAAAGGTTTTATTTATTTATTTGACAGAGAGAGAGACCGAGAGCACAAGCAGGCAGAGGGAGAGGGATGGGACTCAATCCCAGGACTCTGAGATCATGACCTGAGCCAAAGGCAAATGTTTAACCGATGGAGCCACCCGGGCACCCTGTAGGCTTTTAATAATAAGATTACTTTTTATAAGGTTGATAATTCCTAAAGAAAAGGAAAAACATAAGGATCCACATAAGTCCAAACTACATTCATCGTTGATCATCATTTAATTCTGTGTATTAATTTGTAAATAACTGAAGGTGAGAATCTGTAAGAAAGAAAGGAGAATATTTTCAAGGATAACAGTTAACCAGCTCCATGCTTCAGGACTCAGGGAATGCCAGAGTGTGAAATCCTGAGACCAGGGGCCTTTAGCTAGAAATCAAAGAATCAGGAGATGGCTAAGATATATGGATATGAAGAAAGGAGGTGGAAGAGTCTAGTTCTGTGTATTACATGACCTGGAAGTGGAAATTGGAAACTGTCTAGGGGCTACCTCATTTCTCTGAGGTGCATGTCAAATGGACAGCAGCATGTCACTCAGACACATATGTGAGTCCTTGCAGAAAAATTCTGCCTTCCATGATGGTCCTACCAATTCCGGGACTGGTTTTTCTCAGTGTTAAAAAATTATGGGGCAGCCAGGGTGGCTCAGCAGTTTAGCGCCACCTTCTACCCAGGGCTTGATCCTGGAGACCCAGGAGTGAGTCCCACATTGGGGTCCCTACATGGAGCCTGCTTCTCCCTCTGCCTGTGTCTCCACCTCTCTCTCTCTCTGTGTCTCTCATGAATAAATAAATAAAATCTTTAAAAATATATATGAATAAATAAGATAGATTCCTCTTCCCTCCAAAAAATAAATTACTGGTTGTTTGATTCAAACTCCTGCTTAATATGCATAGGCTTTGTCTGTATATTTCTGACTGAAGATAAAAGGCTCTGCAAGGAATCCAGCTATCTTTATGCAGTGATCCCCTTTACTAATGGAATAGATAGTATTTTCTGCTCTTTATTTCCTACCCAGTCCCCTCAGGCTTGTCTCCTCTCTGGGACCCCAAGAAATTCATGTTTTGAAAACTTTCAGGCAACCAGAACTCATCCAGGGGGCTCCAAGTGTGTGTTTACAGAGGGATTTCTGAAGGGAAGGATATTTTAAAACAGCCCAACTTGGCTGTGGTCATCACTATCCAAGGAGAATTTCTGGAGTTGAGATTTTGGCTTTCATTCTAAAATACAGTTTCCCTGGGCTCATGCCAAACACGGTGACAGAATATCTAGGGATGGGGTCTAGGAATCTGGAGCTATAAAAGCTCCCCCTATGATGCTAAATATATCTAGATTTGGAAATCATATCTTAGAACATTCTTAGCTATTGACATTTAACAAGTCTTCCTAGAAAAAAAAAAAAAAAAAAAACAAGTCTTCCTAGGAAAGAGTCCCAGGAAATAACCCAAATCCCAATGGTGTTTCCGTAGTTTCAAAACTCACATAGAATAATTGTCTCACATCTGCCTCGATCTGATCAAAGAGACCTTTCTGTAATAACCACTGGGTTTTTAGTGGGAACTTACAATAAATACACACTTAGCTGTTCAATAAATGTATCAAGTTCATTTCACGATGTGGGTATAGTCAATTTCAAATTATCTACTTATAGTCTTAGTAAATTCTCAGAAGAGCAGATTACTCTTTCAATCATGATCTTAGTGCCTTAGAGGGAACACAAGAGAAGAATCACACAAAGAGGATCTTCTTGTGTGGAAGTGCAAGATCTTAGAGTTTGTGCTGATCAGAATATGCTTATTTCTACTGCTAAAATCACAATGGATTACAAATGAAAGCATTTGTTTTGATTTTGACCATCATGGGTCAAAGGCTAAGTGAGTAGTCACCATCTTGAATATTGCCAGCTTTTATCTGAGAGAGGGAAATTCTGGAGACTCAATGCCAGCAACTACCTTAGGCTTTCAATTCATGGGCTATACTAGTTGCAGGGCCCTACTGCACCATGAAGGAGCCAGGAAATACAATCCTAACAATTTTTTTGAAGAGTAAAGAACCAGAAATATTTGGCAAATGGTAGCAATGACAACCAGTTGTTCTTCATATCCTTAAAACAACCTGTGCTTTAAACCATGACTGTTGGATCAGAGCAACCTGAAATGAGTCTGGCCCTTACGACTTAATGTTTTTCCACAAGTTTCTTAATTCTCTGAGTCCAAATGGCCTCTGCTATTAAGTGAGGATAATGAAATGCCAGCCTCCCAGGTGGTGGTAAGAATTAAATAAGGTAAAAAATGCAAAGCAATCTTCACAACAAAGCACACAGAATGTTTGCAGACACTATTTGCAGATGCTGTGATTATCAAACAGGAGGAAATTGTTTTACATTGCATTGGAGCGAATCTTAGCAGACACTGTACTGGTCCTGCATAGCAGAAGTTGGAGTGGACATGGAGGGCAAAATGAGACCCCCCCACCCCCGCAGGGTCTTTTATGGGAATATCTAAATGGCTTGTTACAGGAATGTCTCAGGACACTTTCAACAGGGATCTCCAGGAAGTGGAAAAATAAACTACCTTTTGGTTGACCTAAAAGCAGGGGAATGATCAACTGACTTCCCTTTCAAATGACAAAACTGTCCTAACATATCATTTTCTATTTTCAGATTTCATCATTCTCTTCTAAGTTTCTCCTCTTTCTTTTTTTATTTAATCTCTCTCCTTCTGTAACAATCTTTCAGTGCTTTTCTTCCAGGGAGTCTTCACAGACATTGTTTCAATGAGATAGGGCTGAACCTCACCCTAGTCAAGAAACAAATTTAGTTGTCTCTATTCACTCTTTCAAAGAAGGATCTGAAAAAGGCAAAAACCATCAATTAAATAAAACATGAGATTGAGAGCAATTAAGACACTAAAAATGTAGTGACTGATTTGACCCAAAAATAGCCCTCTCTGGGCTGTCACTTGAAGTCTATGTACCATCTAAACCATGTCTCTATCCTTCTGTCTACACTCAAGCCAACTGTATCCCCTCTAGCATCTTCAAGTTACTTAAGTAGGTCATCAGAACAAAGGGATCACAAAAACTTGATTAACTTCTTGAATTGAATTTTCAAAGCCTCACATGGATTGCTGATATATGACTTGGATTTCTTTTTCTGAAACTGAAGCCCTCCAGGTAAAATAGAATTGAAATCATGCTGTTATGACCATCAATCCCCTAGTCTCAGAGAAGTCACTTAAAAATGAGCACTGGACAGCCGCCTACAAAAAAGGCACAAGGGAAATGACAAACAATATGAATCAAAGGCGGAACAGATGGCAGGAGCAGCTGTGGCATGACAGCCACACTCAGAATATAGTGTCCCTCTTCCCCATGTAGACTGGTGTCAGCTCATATGACTCTGGCAAAAGAAGCAGATCAAAGTCCACTTCCTCTCCTGGAAGATGGTGCACACTAGCTGCCCTTACAGAGATTTCTACTTGAAATATCTTGTTTCTCTAACTACGTTAGCTACACTGGAAGATTGTGGATGCAAACTCCAAACCCACTGTTCATTCTTTCTTCTGCAATAAACCAGCTAAAATTGGATACTACTAATTAGATATTTCTAAACATCTGGACACCTGGCTTTACATAGGATCCCATAACTGCTTTCTCTGATGAGAATTTGAAAATTAGATTTATGGTTGGATTTTTCTCCTTATCAACATAATACCCTATCCCATAAAAATTTGGAATATTTCAATATGTATAAAAAATTTAAATTCAGAGATAAACAATACTAATAACTTGATTTTTTTCTCCTTTGTTTCCTGTGATTGTACAGTAAGGTCCTATAAATATCTTAGCTTTAAACAGTCTCATAGATACACCTTTGATTATGTCTTCAATTATTTTCTCAGGTTAGAGTTATAGAGGTAGAACTATTGAGTCCAAGGATATGAACATATTTGAGACCTCTAATATAGATTAATGAATTATCCTTCATAATATTTGTAAAGAAACTGTAACTCAAAAGCATATTAAGATATATTCAGATCACTGCCCCTTAAACAGTTTTAAATATGATATGTATATTATCCTTATCAACTTGATAGACAACTAATAAAATAACATCACCATAATTTTTCTATAATTGCTAATTCTGAACTGATACTTTATTATGCTATTTGTTTAGTTCTCCCTTAAAATCACTTGTTCATATGTCTTTCCCTCCAACTGAGTTTTAATATCTTGAGATCAGGAGCTACATTATTCTTTCTATATTTACCATAGTCTCTGGTACAATGCCATTCATGCTTCATGCATTTAACAAACATTAAATGAATTTTGTAGACATAGACGATCTTAAATGATCAACAGTAGAGCCAGAGCAGCAATTTCTGAATGCCTCCACTATATTGGAATAACACTTCTGTGGACGTTATAAAATATTTTGATTTTTTCAACTTTAAAGTAATAAAAATAATTGTAATGCTAGTTATAACATAGAAAAGTTGTAAAAGCAAACCAGACATTACGAGAGAAAAATGATTAAGAGAAAAGTCACACTATTTGCATAAATGTAATCATCCTATTTAAAAGACAGTGTTAATAATTGATACATATCTATTAATGAAAGTTTGCATGAAGATATTATTTCTAATTTCAAGTTTCTTCATCCATCATCTATTATACTTTTTCAAACCCTAGAGTCTATAATATTTGCTCCCACATCTAATAATGAACTTCATAAAAGGGAAAAAATGCAATCACTGTTATGTGTATGTTTGTGCTTTGTTGTTAGTCACATAAAAATTTAATGCAATTTCTAATAACAAATTCAAAATAATGGAAAGAGAATAAGAAATGAAGGCCAAAATATAATTTGAAAAATAAAATGAAACCAAGGTTATACACAGGTGTGTATACCAGAAGGATGTACATAATTGCTAAACATGGGTTACTTTGAACTTGGACTTAATTTGGGAATTTTGTAGTAGACTATGAAGAAAAGAGGGAACCTGATAATTTTGAGCACAAAAGATAGAAATTTCTCAAGATGAATAATTGTTTTCTGTCTCCCTTCTTGCCCCCACTCAATTGCAGCACGTAAGTCTAAGAGACATTTTTATCCAAGAGTCTGATGCAAATGTGAAGTTGTATGTGAAGTTGTAGACAATATCCTTAATACCCAATTTACTTTATATTAGCAATTTTCATAAGGATATTCAATTCAACCTGAGCAGATAAGGCCAAAGAACAATTTCATAAATGCAATTCTCTTAGGCACTAAAGAATGTAGTTCAAGTAATCAGTTTTCCAACAAATTGCTTTGGTCTTGAAGTAAAATTCAGATAATCTAAACTAATTCTAGGCATTTTTCAAAATCCACTGGGCTTTTATTCCTCAAAGTCCAGTTTAGAAGATCGGAGCAGGCACCAGGAATCTGTGTTTTTTAAAAGCTCTCCAGAGAAGCCCAATGCACACCTCTACCATAGAGAAATGAATGGATTTCCTTTCCTTAAGGAATCCTTGGTGAATATTATCTTTCAAAATTAAAATTACTGCTATCTGTATTAGCCCCACATCTTCAATTGTTCTTAAAAGAAGGTTTTGTGGGAACACAGAACATATTAGGTAGGTAAATATGAAGAGGTGGTTAGAGAGTCAAAATAAAAAAGGCAATAAAACAGACAGAAAAATACCAGAACAGAAGAAATTTACCTGCTGAGACTTCTGTTACAGTACCCAGCACTGTATGATGAAAGGAGGTCAAGTAATCCAAGTACTCCAATGAAAGTGGGGTTCATGAAAAGGTACCAAGACTGGGTGCTGGAGAGAAGGTAGCACAGGAGATGATGTAAACTGGTACACGATAATATGATTCACCTTGAGCCAGAGTCTCATCCTTGGGATAATAAGACTTGCTCCAAAAAAAGTGGCTGTCCAAAATGGTGCTTCCTTGATCCTCACTATCTATCCTACAAGATAGGTCACAGACATCAGATGACTTGTTTCTAGCACTGTTTTTAATCCATTGTTCTATACTAAACTTATCTACCCCCAACCCCAGATCCTGCTCACAGAGATACTAAGTCTCATTCCATGTCAGGTGTCTATCAACTGGAAATCCCAGTGGGAGTGACTTGGAACTAAGACAGGATGTGGAGGCTTCACTCTTTACCCCAGGACATGTTGTACCATCTTTTTTTCTTTCTTTCCTTGACCCAGTTTTTCTTCAGTCACTGCAAGTCTAAAGGGAGAAGTAGAACAAAAGTGGCAGGAGGAATGGAAAGATTAGAGATCAAGGTAGATGCTGTGTGACCTTGGAAAAGTCCTTTTATAGGATGCCTGGGCAGCTCAGTGGTTAAGTGTCTGCCTTCAGCTCAGGGCATGATCCTAGGGTCCTGGGATCCAGTCCCACATCGGGCTCCCTGCATGGAGCCTGCTTCTCCCTCTGCCTGTGTCTCTGCCTCTCTCTCTCTCTCTCTCTGCATCTTAAATAAATAAATAAATAAACAAACAAACAACAGCAACAACAAAAAAGCCCTCTTATATCTCTTGTATATCCTTATTCAATGACCTATAAATCCCTGATTCTGGTGGTCTGTATTGAGAAAAAAGTGTGTGTGTGTGTGTGTGTGTGTGTGTGTGTAATTAAATTTTTTACTTGCTAATAGGTTAACTTTAAAGTTCCTGTGAGTTCAAACAGTTGTAATGTAAAATTCCTGGTTTGGTATATACTTCCAGACAACAATTTCATAGGCCAAGATTAGAATAAAGTTTGTGGCTATCTTCATTTCTAATCCTATTTTAAACCATTAACAAACATCATCTCATCAATTCCAAAAATAATTCCTCTCATTCTGTTCTTTCCGTAAACGAGGAGAGATAACCTATCTTTTTTTCTCTCTTTAATTACACATGCAGATGTTGAGAATAACAACACTGTGACAAATATATGGTGAGCTCTATCCCCTAAAACAATATTTATTTTCAAAATATGATGAATAAAGAGGAAACTAAATGTGTACAGATAGTGTATCAAAATAATGGAGTGCCTTCTAATACCCATTTCTTATTTGTATGTGATGATTTAACAAATATAAAATTCTGGCTCTAGATGCCACGATATTCTTAAAGTACTTGTTCACAAATGCAATAGGAACAATTCATCAGAGGGCTGAAACGGTGTCTGGCTGAACTTGCATTTCCCCATTTCATAGGATCTCATATTTCTAGGTTCAAGCTGGAGCCACAACTGTGAATGGTGGTTTCTTATTTCCTTGCTCATTTTCACCAGGTCCTGGGGACTTATATCCTGTCCCTAGGGACACCACCAGGATCCCCCTCCACTGTGTTAATGAGGTATCTGGGTCTTCATACTCTCCTCTTTTGCTGTTTTCTCTCTTCTAAACTCTGGCTGAGGTACGTTTCATTCTATATCCAAACCTCCTTCCAAAACTTGTTCTTGACCAAAAAAACAGTGAACTTTCTTTAAAGGAGGCTTCAGGGATCCCTGGGTGGCGCAGCGGTTTGGCGCCTGCCTTTGGCCCAGGGCGCGATCCTGGAGACCCGGGATCGAATCCCACGTCGGGCTCCCGGTGCATGGAGCCTGCTTCTCCCTCTGCCTGTGTCTCTGCCTCTCTCTCTCTCTGTGACTATCATAAATAAATAAAAATTTTAAAAAAAAAAATAATAAATAAAAATAAAGGAGGCTTCAAATATATTTAGTCCTTCAAATCATGCGAACATGTATCAATCAAGGCCTCCTGCAGGGGCTTTTCACATTTAAATTATGGCCAGTTCTCTTGTTTGGCTACAGACCACAGAAAAGCACTCAAAGCCATGTGTCTACTGTCCTTTGGTCAGCAAGGAGAGGAATTTTGGAAAACAGAGAACTCCTCTCAAAACCTCAAAAACAGCATCCCAGCAGCAGGCATATTTTCACTGCACCAGGAGGTTGAGTGTTGGCCATAAGGAACACTCTGTGCAGCAGAGGTAAGATAAAATGTTTTCAAAAAGTTTCATACAACTGCAAGTTACAGCTTTTATCACTTTGTTGGACATGGGGAAGTGTGTTCCCTCTCTCTATAAATGCCTCTTAATAAGCCATTACAGGTCTATTTTTGGTCTCAGTTGTCCTTTCCAATAGACCATCTGTTAGGAAGGCAGTGTAGGAACCATGGATTGCAGACTGTTTGAGGGCTAGCTTTGCCTCAGATAAGCCAAGTGACCCTGGACCACTTAGTTTCCTGGTGGCTTTTCTACTTTGCACAATAGCCAAATAAGTGGCTTTGAGTATTGGTGTTAGAGGCAGAAATATTAGTAATGAAACCTCTTTGGGGGGAGGCGGTAAATTAAAAGTAGATAGAAGAGGAAGTCCCGTCAGGAAAAGAGCTGGCTCAAAAAGGAATACAGCAAAAGTACATCCCCATATCTGTGGAAACAGAATGGCAAGAGGGATAGGAGCAATGCAACTTTTTTCAGAAAAAAAGAGGATAAAATGATCCAGTTAAAATTTACTATGTTCCAAATATCTTAGGTACTATCCTGGGTACGTCATTCAAAAGTCAGAAGAAAAATATGTATCTAACTAATTGTGATGAACACAAAATGATAAATGTTGTAGTTGGAGTATAAATGGAAGGCTAAAAGAGGACAAGAGAGGGAGCCATGTATTTAGCTGGGAGACAGTTTTGTGTGTTGGGAAATCTCAGAAAGGGCCCATGAAAGATCTGACATGTAATAGGCCTTGAACCGAATTTTGATAGATGAAAAAGATGTCAAAGACAATAACAAAGCATTACATGAAGAAAAAGAAATCAGCAGCCACAGAGAAGGCAGAGCCTTACAAGTGGTATAGATCAGTGGTTCTCAACCAGGGGTGTTTGTGCTCCCCTCTCCCGGGAACATGGCAATATCTAGAGAATTTTTGATGTCACCACTGGATGGAGGAGAGGAGGAAGACCAAGGATGCTTCTGGCATCTGGTGGGTGGGAGCCAATGATATATTAAACTTCTTTGAAAGTATAAGACAGTGCCCTATAACAAATAATTATCCAGAACAAGATGTCAATAGTGCTGAGACTGAAAAAAACTCTGCTATAGATTATGGTTTCTAACTCAAGTGCCAGAGGCATCCTTAATATATTTTGATCAGGAGATTTTAAAAGCTTACCTTGGCCATCGAATGGGAAACTGACTGGATGGGCAATATGACAGGCTGAGGGAAGTCAGTTGGAGGCTACAGCAGCAACTTGTATGATAGATAATGGTGGTTGGAACTCTGAATGTTATAGTGGAGAACAGAGAAAACTGGACTGACCCAGGACATGACCTGAGGTCAAACAGGACTTGGCAATGGATTTGAAGAGAGGATGAGGAAAGAGGGGTGCAAATTTGCAGATTATGCAACAAAGTGGATGAAATGAATGAGGGACCATCAGAGACATACAATTGAAAATAAAAATTAATTGACTTGAGATATTTGAAGTTTGAAACTCATTTTAGACAAAATTGATTTCAAGCATCGGATATATGGATCTAGGGTTAAGGAAAGAAATATGTAGTGGAGAAAGAAATTGGAGGATCACAGACAAAGATATAATATTTATAGGAGTAGAAATGAATGTTATCTCAAGAAAGTATAAAGCATGAGAAGATCTGAGCCTTACAAAATAACACTGGCATTGGAACAGAAAACAAAGGAGACAGAAGTCACTGCTAGATGAGCAGGAACAAGCACAGAAGAATATGGTTTCATGGAGGCCAAAAGCAGTTAACATTCCAAGAAGAGAGGAGGAAGTGGCCACCTGTACCAAATGCTACCAAGAGCTAGAGAATATTAGGACTGAGAAAAGTCCATCAAATCTGACAACATGGAGGTCATTAGTGGTAGAAAACGGGGAGCTTTAGGACAGAAGCCAGACAGAGCTGATTGAAGAGTGTAGGATCATGGCAAGTGGGATGAAAAGGTAGCAAGAAGGAATATTTTACCCTGAGGTCAGCCCATTGTCCTTTAAGGGCCCTTAATGAGCTGCATGATGGCTCAGCCTGAGGGTGGATAAAAGGTTTGAGAGCTAAGAGAAGGAACAAATCTTAACTAAAGTGTAGTTAACAAGCATTTTGTTCTGATTAATCAGTGAAGACAGTCAGTTTAGCTAATCATTTATGAGGCAGAGAATGGGAATCTGGAGGAGCTGTGCCTGGCCTCAGCAGAGATAAACAAGGGGCACTGGGAGTCTTCTCACACAGGGAAGGGTGGTTCTTTGCAGTTAGCTGCTTTCTGGAGCACAGCTAGTCGGAGCAGGGGGCGGGGGGGGGGGGGGGGGGGGCTGATTTTATAATGTGCTCTTTACTGGAACCACAGGCTCAGATACCACTTAACCATAATACCTCCCAAATATAATGTATAGGGAACTCTCAAAACTTTTTGTTTTAAAGAGCATTTTAATGGAGGAGCAATCCTGAGAAAGTCTGGGTTGAAAGGTTGCTATACTGGGCAGAAAGTCAGCAGTGTGGCAGGGCCATGGCCTTGAGTGAGGGAAAGGGGAGGAACCCTTTCCCATGATCACATACTCCCATTAGGGTTGATGAGCAAAAGTGAGAATGGGCTGTAGAACAGATGAGAGATAAGCTCTTTGCTATCTGTTTGCTACTATAGTTCAACAACATTGGGGAAAAATGATAGTATCTTTCAGAAAGCCAACAGAGGCTTTGCCCAATTACACAGCTAGGATGAGTAGGTAGGAAGACAAAAGGCCAAGTGCCGCTGGTCAGTGACCTCTGGAAATCTAGCCAGACAGATAGGTCAAGTATAAATAAAGGGTTAGACTACAGAAAGGCTACTTCACCAAACACAGACAAGATACAGTGTGAACACCAAATCCCCTCCTAAGATGGCCATGTTTACCAGGCTTTTGCCCATGATGTAGGAAGAATCCATGTCATAATCATTGAGAAAAAAAAAAAAACAAGTAAAATCAACATACATTGTATCTGAGCAAGTTCAAGGTCTTCATAGACTTAAACATCAATCAAAGGTGCACACACACACACACAAAAATATATGCACATACAGACATCTTCAGGCCTTGCTACATTCCTGCCCCTGCAACATTGTAAACCTCCTTTTTTTTGGTCTGCTGCTACAAGCTCACATTTGATTCTATTGGTTACAACCAATAGAGATCTAAATCATACAAAATTATAACAGTCAAAAAACACTTATGCTCTGAACAACATTACCTTAGCATACATAAAGTGAAATACGCCAGAAATATGAGAAGAAATTGACAGAAACACAATTGTAGTGGGAAGTTTAATACTTATTGCTCTATACTTGACTGATGAAGAAGAACAAATAAATAAGGATATATGTTCTGAATACTAAAAATAATAAGACTAAATTTGAGGAAACATATCATACTCTGTGCTCTGTACAAATCGTTCTTCCATTCAGCATATTTTTGAGAGACTAGTATACATTGGAATTGTGCTAAGCAATAGGTTTGCTATGGGTCATAAATAAAGATCCTGCACTCCTGGAGCTTTCCACCTGGTAGAAGAGATAGTCTCTGAACAAATAACCAATTAATATTCAATTACAAATTGCAATAAATGCTATAAGGGGAATGTATGGGTACAGGGAAAGAGAATATGGAGTGGGAGGGGTCAATTTCCTTTAGATTAGGTGGCTTGGGAAGGCCTGTCAGAAAGACAAGGCCAGGGGCAGGCAAACACACAGAGACCATTCCTGGCAGAAGGACACCATGTACCATGAGTCAAAAAAGGGGAAAGTTTGATATGTTTAAGGACCAAAAGAAGGCAGGTGCTTCTGTGGCCAGATTGAATATAAGCAAGAGGAAAGGGGACAGCTCTGCAATATGCTCAGGTCTTAATTCTGTCCTGAGAGCAGATACAAAAAGGAACATTCACCCTGTTAGGGGAAGGCTGCAAATTGATTCATTTCTTTAAGTCACATGGCTGGCAGGTAGAAAGTGTGTTGGGAAGGAACAAGAATCACAGCAGGAGGAAGGCGTCTATTCCAGTGGACCAAGAGAAAGATAGTAGCTGCTTAGAGGGTGGTGGGAGCAATGGAAGCTTCCACAAAGAGGCTGACATGAAATAAGTTTTTGGTAAATCCAACAGAATTTAGTAATAAATCGGATTTGAGTTGCACTGGAAAAGGAAACGTTACAAATGCTTCCAAGAAAAATAAACATTTTATTGAAGAATTTGTGGAACATTTGTAAAATGTAAGTACATTGTATATTCAGTCACTAAGGAAATCTCAATAAATTTTCCCAGTCAGACATGCACAAGACATGGTCTCTGACAAGAGTTAATAAAATGGAAACAAAAGTTTAAACAAAAATAAATGACCACATGGATATTGAAGGAAAAAACTCATAATGAAGCAAACAAACACCTTTACTGTTATAAAAATACTAATGTCAATGAAGAACTCAACACTGAAATTATAGATATTAGACATGAATAACTCTATGTATTGATTCTAAGGGGCAGACAAGAAAAGCCATATCGAGAGGCATTATCATAAACTTAAATTGTTTTGTTAGTAAGCCAAAAACAAGGAAAATAAATTAAACTGTGCCTTGAACTCAAATAAGGAAAAGAACAAAGATGAAATAGTAAAGAAAGCAAGAGAAAGGAATTAAGAAGAAAATAAGTAGAAGAACAAACATAAATCCCGGGGGGGTGGGGGGGACAGTAGGATAAGTAAAAGAAGTGACTACTTTGAAAACAAAATTCCTCTCCAAATAAAGTTCTAGAATATTAAAGCAAATAAAGTAAAGAGCAAAGACAAATACTCAAAATTATGATAAGAAATGCTAGGTTTCCGGGATCCCTGGGTGGCACAGCGGTTTGGCGCCTGCCTTTGGCCCAGGGCGCGATCCTGGAGACCCGGGATCGAATCCCACGTCGGGCTCCCTGGTGCATGGAGCCTGCTTCTCCCTCTGCCTGTGTCTCTGCCTCTCCTCTCTCTCTCTCTCTCTCTCTCTCTCTCTCTCTCTCTCTCTGACTATCATAAATAAATAAATAAATTTTAAAAAATCTTTAAAAAAAAAAAAAAGAAATGCTAGGCTTCCAACTTGGTAAAGCCCCTTGCCCGAGGACAGAAAGTCCATACAGGATAACCTTGGATCAAATGGAAATTTTTTTCATTCTGTCAGCTAGTCCAGATTCCTGTCTGGGCAATTCCTGTCACTCATTTCAAGCAAGGTGGTCTTGATTTGCAGGGATGACTTACACAGGGAATCTAGCATATTCCTGCTCCTTTCTTTTTCTCTGGATGAAGATGGAGGGGGAAGGATGAGGTGATACCCAGAATACAGGGGTTCTAACTTGTTCATTATTATGGGAAAATACCCAAGGATCTCATCCTGTGGGGCTAGATGCATTATTCTATTTTTATTTAATGTCTAATAAATGATAATATAGTTCCTACTATATTCAGGCCTTGCTCATTCATTCATTTGAGCCTCATTGCTAATCAATGAAATAGGTAAAATTACTATCCCCATTGTATAGTTGAGGATGGTGTTAAAAAATCAAATACCTTGCTGAAAGTCACACAACTGACAAGAGATGGCCTGGGACTTAAGCCCAGGTAGTGCGACTCCAGAATCTATGCTTTTGACTATTTCACCCTGAAAGCTTTCATTAGATCTCAGCCATTTATTAAAGTTTACTTCCACGTTTTTTTCTATGTTAGGAGTAAGGCTCTTTGTAAGAATTGTAAAGCTTGCCCATTTCAGTGCACCTCTCAACAGAGGAGTCAATCATCAGGGCGATGATGCCCAAACTGGTATATAACAAGACACTGCTTTAGGAGATACTGACACATGTGCAATGGAAGAAAAGGGTCAAATATGTGTCAGATGTGTTTGAGAAATTCGGCAGTCTATAGTCTTACCCTTAGGTACACAGTGCCTACTGCTTGCAAAAAGTCTTGTAATAGGCGAAATTGCTTAAATTTAGTAGATTATCCTAATTTATCTGAACACAGGATACTCTCCCCTCCTAAAAGCAAAGCTCTTAATATTCCACTCATAAGCTGTACAATATGTACTCCTTTGTGAATCAAATAGTACATTCTCAGCAGGATAAAATGAGAATCCCTACCCTCATCATCACCATCACTTAACATTGATCTATAAATTCAGGTCAATGAAATAAAATGTAAAAAACAAAGTGGGTTAAGAAATAGAACTATTGAAAATATCAATTTTATTTCATTGTATTTTTGCTGCTGTTGCAGTTTTTGCCTAGAAAATACAGGTGCATCCACTGAAAACTAATGGAACCCATAAGAGTTCAGTAAGTTGTCCAGCTAAAAATAAGTGTTTAATAAAGTAAAATGTTTCTCTCTTTGCTAGCAGTAACCAGCTGTAAATCATCATATGAAAAATAAATGATCTGCTCACAATAAGGGTATTAAGCACTTAGGGTGAATGAGAAATATGCAGGTACTATAAAAGCAAATGATCATTCTTTACTAAGAGACATCATCCTCACTCTGATAAACATCATGAAAGTTCACATTTACTGAATACTTAATATGTACAGGGCGTATTTGGGTTCTATGGCTGTCATCACAACCTTCACAATATCCTACGAGGTAGATTCTATTGTCTCCACTTTACAAATGAGAAAACTAAATATTTGTGTGTCTGAAAGTATAAAAGAAATCTTGAATAAACACTGACGCGAACTATGTTCTCAAAGGAGGTTATTGTAAGTGATGACGTTAACTCTCCCTCAAATTAATGTACAGTTTTAATAAAATTCTAATCAAAACCTGAATAGAATTTTTTAACTTGTCATAGTAAATTTGAATTTTTATCTCAAAAATTAATGGATGAATAGAGCCAAGAATATTCTTAAAAATAAGAAAAACTACAGGAATTTTTTTTTTCTCTAACAGTTATTGAACCAAGTCAAATAGCTACTGGAGTGCTAACACAGAAAGATACTAACTCGGACAAATGAGATGTTAGTGGATGATAAAAGGATTATTTCAAATCAGTGTGGAAATGATGCACTATGTAAGGAATACTGGGTCAATTGGCCTCATGTTCTGGAAGACAAAGGAGCACGGATGACTGACCAAATGAATAAACAGATCAACATATTCCGTCATCTGTCTTTAGGCTGATAAGCTATCCTTGAAGAGGAACATTTTCTGAAACACTGACTAGCAGCATAAAATCATTCCAGATGTAATTATCTTTGTTTGTTTGTTTTTCTTCCTGAATTGAAGGAAATCTCATAGGTTTACAACACATGTTACCTCACCTTCTCCCTGTTTCCCAGCAAATACTGGAAGTTCATTGACTGTCTACTGATTGCTCAGCACTATGGGAAACATACCAGGAACACAAATGAGAACCATGAGGAACAATAGAAGACAGAATATTTAGGAACAAATTCTAAGAGTGAGGGATGGATCAGCAAAGGAACCTTTGTGTAATAGAAATTGGAAACATGTAGGACTTTTATGTGCAGAGGAGAAAGAAATGAGGAGTGTCCAGAAATGAAGGGAGAAGATGGAAGGAATAACAAAGGCAGAAAATACAGAGTGTGAACCTGGCAGACTGAAACAGAAGGCACACCTGGGAGGTGGCTACTATGTACGGAGAAGAAAAGGAACCTGCAGGTGAGTCAGAGCAATGAGATGTGACAGGAGCCAGTGCAGGTTTGGAAGCAGGTGAGGGACCCAGAGAGAGAGAGTGGCATTAAAAAGAGAAGTCTCTGGCCTGAGAATGAAGAAGAGGGAGAAAATGAAATCAAGGGACCCGACATGAAGACTAATGCTGTAATCCAGGTATGAGGGAACAGGGATAAAGCAAAGCCCAATGATGGTGACAAAATGTAGCAGGCACTTTGAAGCAGCCATCGCCAAGACAGGAGCTGTATTGCAATAAGTGCAAACACCAGGAGCAGAATCAAATGCAGTGTCCGGGTTAGTGTCCAGTAGAAATGAGATCTCCTTCCCTCAGTGCCTCAGGTCCCAAAGGAAAAAAAAAAAGAAAAAGAAAAAGAAAAAGAAAAGAAAAAGAAAAAGAAAAAAAGAAAAAGCATGGGTCACAAAAGCCCTGCCCTCACTGGTACCCTCTGGGTGGTGCTCATTTGATTCACTGTTCTTTAGTTAGGGATTTTAATCCACATATACCTTTGTATAGCTTAAAAGAACAAAATTTACACATGTACTATATTCCTAAGAAAGCTCTGGGCTTTTTTTTTTCACCATAATAAAAGGTGAAAAACAAATAAATTAGCTGATATCTTATGTCTGTTCTCACACTGAACACCTATGCAACTTTGAACAAGTAACTTCTGAGTCTGTTTATTTCTACTGTTCTCTCCCTTTCAACATTACTGTGAAAATTTAAGGGAAAAAAAAAAAAAACATGTATCTGAAACCTGCCAACGTAGTGTCAAGTACATATAACAATAAACCGTTTCTAACAATTATACACATAAAGCTTTTGAAGATTGGGTCAAGGGTTCTTTAAACAGTTATATTTTCCTTCTCCTGTAGGCTTATTTATAACAACAGCCCCTATGACCACCACACACATGCAATTGGTTTCTGTTACCTTAATGTAATGGAATTGAGATCATAGCCTTTTATCAAGTAAACTCCCTCTCTCCAAGAGTGGCACTACCAAATACAACCACTCTCCAGGACAGTTTGATGAAACAGTTTGCTGTAATTAGTTTTCCCAGGGGAAAAATGAATAAAAGAATCTCATCAGGTGTTAGGGCTCAGCAGCTTCTCCAGCTGATTCAAATTCCATTATTTATTTTGTACATCTGGATGGTAAATGGAAGTATCTATAGCATCAGTTTCTCCAGGCTGTCTTCAAACAGGTTTAATAGAGGATTAGGAGTTTAAATAGGTTTCCAACTGTTAAAAGTAGTTTTCTCATTTTTCATGTTGACATTCTCAAAACCAATTTATCTTCTTGACCTTCTGGCTTTCCGCTCCCTCTGGAATGGGAGGCTTGCTCCAACTGGAAGGAAGAAGAGAATGGATGCTACTCTGTGATCTCCAGAACATTGACCCACTGGATACTCATTAAGTGCCTACTATGTACACAGAGCTGGGATAGGAACTAAAGAAAATTCAAAGGCAGAGGTGTTGTCATTTTGTTGGGGAAAATGTTCCATATGAAACATTGTGCTTCATTATAAGAAACAAAGCAAGAGAAATCAAAATGTTTTGTAAGATATTGTGGAAGAGATAATAATGTGGAACTTAGCCACAAGAGAAAATGTGAAACTCTAAAAAAGTGGTTCTCAGTGCTGGCTCCCTATTTGAATCATCCAGAAATTTCTTAAAACTCCCCATACCCAGGCCATACTCCAAACCAATTAAATCAGAATTTCCAGCAATGGGACTTGTCCATAAATATATATTTTTAAAATCTCCCAAGATGGCTCCAGTGTGCAACGAAGATCAAGAACTACTAATGTAGAGCAAAGATAAAAGATTCCCCAAAGGTCTGGAGTTATGACCATTAAGTGACATGGGGGTGGGGGTGAGACAGTAGAGAGCAATCCTGATTCTGAATACTAAATGCATTTTATTATTCTGACAGTGAAAAATTATTCTCTATAGAACAATAAGTACAGGTAGCTTCTTTGGTTGAAGAGCCCTGCAGAAAATACCTGGATTCCCCTTGTTACAGAGTAGGGTTGATACCATGTTAAGAAATAGATTTCTAATGTAACATCCGCAATTGGTTATGTGCCTATGGAACTTAACTGTTCCCATTATTCCAAAAGTTGTCTTCATGTAGTGAGGAAGTGTTGCAGCTGGGAATTCAGTACACCTGTGACCATCTGAGCAGAAGCCAAGATGAAATCTCATGGTAGTTTAATACATGCAGGAAAGGGAAAATATAAGAACTAATAGCCATAGTAGAAGATGCTTATTGGGAGACCAAGAAGAATCAGCGGAAGGCTCTTGTCACAAGAATTTATCTACCCATCAATGCCTCCCACTTCCCTTACCTGTTACCACCACTCAGAGTATACCTCTTCTCTTGATATACTCATAGAAAAAGGCACAGATTATCATAATTGGAAAACAACTTGGCAATATGTGATTAACTTAAAGGCATATATACAATATTTAGCAATTCCACTAAAATACACACACTAGAAATAAATAGAGTAGCAATATTCTGGGTATACACTCTGCATATCTGTTATAGTAAAGAATGGAGTGGTGGGTTTCCATTATTTGAGATTACATAAGTAACACAGTATATTTGTACATGGAATAATATGTAGCACTTATAATACATTACAGATAAATAGAGAATATGGATAAATTTCAAAAATAAAATTTTGAATGAAAAAGGCACGTAGCAAAATAGTATATGCAATGTATATTACTTATTTAAGTTTTAAAAACATACAAAGTGGGATGCCTGGGTGGCTCAGTGGTTAAAGTGTCTGCCTTTGGCTCAGAGCATTGATCCTGGATTCCCAGGATCGAGTCCGATATTGGGCTTCCTGCATGCTCCTTCTCCCTGCCTTCTGCCTCCTTCTACTCCTCCCTGCTTCTCCTTCTGCCTGTGTCTCTGCCTCTCTCTCTTAAATAAATAAATAAAATCTAAAACAAAAACATACAAAGTAAAATAATCTAAAATGTCTATGACTTAATATGTACATAGCAAATGTATAAAATATTTTATAGAGAGAGAAAAAAACGTAGGCTGAATACAAAGAAAGCTCTAATTATAACTTGAAGATAGTGGTTCTTAAAAACCAATCTGCAGCAAATATGATAAAATGTTAACCACTATCACATCTTGAAGATGGGTATGTGCTCAACTGTACGCATCTAATACTTAATAGTAAATAAATAAATGATTGTGAAAGTTTCTATATAATTTCCAGATAGTCACTCAAATCAACAATCCAAAACTAACAAATAATATTTCCTATGTGCTGCCTGCTGCCAATTGCTAATTCAACACATTTTGTACAGCACTTTAGGTGTACTTGCTAATTTGGCATTGTGAATACAATTGGACGGGTATCATCAAGCACACTTCACAGTTAAAGAAAATGAAGCTCATGGAAGACAAAGGACTTCGGCTAGGTCTAGGAGCTGGAAACCAAAAGGTATCTTCTGACTATTCCTCTTTTCAGAAAGTTCCTTAGGAAACTGCTGCAGGGGTATGAGGAATGTCTTTTTACATAGAAACAGTATCATCAGTGGTGAGGTTTCTAGAGAAGCCTATTAACCTTGGCTTAGAGAGAAGGGCAGTGACCACCCAGGAGCAGCATGATCCAGAACGTGTATGCTCACAAGTTGACTTTACGGCATGTGGCCAGGGAACTAGAAAGCCTTTGACTCCCACTATGAGAGTCATTCTTCTCAATTTACATTTAAGTTTTCTGATCATTTACAGGAGAAAGTATTAGTTTAGTACATATATGTTCTTAATACCTTCTAAGGCTTGCCAGATTATCTTTTTAAGTAAGAGGGCTTAGGTCTCAGGCTCTGAATTTCAGTAGGTAGCAGTGTCCAGCTTGAAATTAGCAATAAGGTTCTGCTTTTCTATGTTTATTTTTATCATTATCTGCTGATTTGGGCAAGACATACTGGTTTTTGAATGAGAAGAAATCAGAGAGGGAGACAAACCATAAAAGACTCTTAACTCTAGGAAATAAACTAAGGGATTGCTAGAGGGGAGGTTGGTGAGGGAATGGGGTAATGGAATGATGGGCATTAAGGAGGGCACATGATGTGATAAGCCGTGGATATTGTATGCAACTGATAAATTACTGAACACTACAGCTGAAAACTAATGATGTACTATATGTTGGCTAATCAAATTTAAATTAAAATAAATAAATAAAGCAGAATGAGCAACTATAAAAAAAGACATACTGGTTTTCCATTATGGTAGCAAGTAGGCTTTTTTAATTAATATTTTTAAAGTATGTTAATTTAAAGAAAAATATTAATAGCACACTAGTGGTACACAACTGTGGCAAAAATGTTTCAGTAGTACTTGAAGCTTGAACATCACTGCCCTAAGCAGTGCACATCCTCTTTCTTTGGCCTCTTCTTGGTTCTCTCCCTATACTTTACTCCCATCCTTGAGTTGTCCCTTTCTCAATCCCTGGGGCCTTCCAGCTCATGAATGTTGAGAGATGGCAGTCTACCAGCAGCCAGCACTACACTAAAAATACTCAATTACTTGTCTCCTTTCCCTCCTTCTTGATCTCCAAATCCCCAACTAAATCTCCAATTTCCTAGTGGAGTTGGACTATTTCATAAATAAATGTGAATTGAGTCCCTCACTAATTCACTCGTCTATTTATTCAACTAAATAACTCTTGAGCCCCCTACAGCCTGTTGGGTATAATGACACAAGCTTAAACCTCCTAACAAACAGGAAAGAAAGAAAAGCTGATTAGTTAAATAATACAAGGCTGTATGCACTGTTAATAGATGTTTGAGCAAAGTACTATGGAGGAAGGGGGGAGTGACTGTTTATTATGGGAAGGGAAAAGAGTAGTGATGTTATGGGGGAGGTGGTATTTGAGCTAAATCATTAAAGGAGTTTATCAGGCAAAGATTAGAAAAAATAAGTTGAACGGTAGGCACAGCATATGCAAAGGTTTTCAGAATTCTGCACTTTGAAAGAGTTCAACATGCTTAAGGAATAAAGAGGAATTCAGTGTGCAAGGACAAGGAAAACAAATGGGAAGGGGTGGAAAGGCTAAGCATGAGTCTTGAGTGCAGGACCAGGCAGGTGGAGCACATCAGTGATCCTGCTTCTTAAGGCAACGGGCAGCCCTTGCAAATTTTTGAAGAAGTAAGTCACATCGTCTGACTAGTGCTCTGGAAAGGTAACAAGGTGGATCAGAAATATGAGTGATTGGAGATGGAAATACTAGTGAAATAGTTGCACTGTCCGTGACTTTTCCACAATATAGCTCATCAATGGAGATTAAGGGAGCATTAGGGCTCATTTAAATTGACAATGAGTTTTGTTCTTTTCAATGCACTTCCATGTGCCAAATCTATGCTATGTTCAAAATCCCTTTGGTGCTACTGTTGCAAGAACAGCCTTCATGGCTGGAATTCATGAGATAGCCACTGACAGGTTCTTCACCCGTGTGCTACCTCTTCATTCATTTTCCACCGTTCTCTGTCCTGCTCTGCGCCAAAGGAACAGACCTCTACAAGTCTTTATCACCTGGACTTCATTGGGCCTTGGCTTTAATTTGACATTTGTTTGTAAGAAGCCCAGCCAGCAGATCAGAGAGGAGGAAAAGAGAGGTTGGGTATTTATTCTCCTGACTCTCAGACTATTTGTAGCTTGACAGGAGCTGCAACCCCCTCCATAAATCCATGGTTCCTGTTGAATGGCCCCTCTTCAGTGGCTGTAACTCTCCATAGATTCCAAGAATAACTCCTTACGAGTCACGCTTAAAATGTGTTTGGAACTTATTTTAATCAAGTATTGTAAGACATGGGGACATGGAAATAACTGCCATGAGAGAAGTTTATACTTACAGATCCTTAGAAACAGAAGGCAATACACACCACACAGGGCCAGATGGGGGAAGAACAGAATAGGTCAGCAGGTCACGAGAGTGAGGGCAAGGGATGGCCCAGAAACCTCACTGGGGTTTTCACAGAAGTTGGGGTGAGGCAAGATAGGCATGCTAAGTAAATTTAGGATTGGAGACCTTGAATAATTTCAACATGCTCTGGGCTCTAGGGATGGTCCTTAGTTGTTTATTACCTGGCTCTGGAAGGGAAGGGGGTGAATTTCCAAGAGGGGAAATATTGGCTTGGTAAGTAAGAATTTGAGCTGATGGTTGTGTACAAGCTCTGGATTGGTTTGTTTGCCTATTAAAGGCGGGAGAGTCTTTTGCTGTCTCTAGAAATCAGCCCTTGGAGGTGCAATTGCTCCAGGATCAAGGCCTCAGATGCCATAATATAAATAATACAGAAAATAAGAAAATACAGTCAGTACATCCATGTCTCTTCAGGTCTATGTGTGGCACTGATTTCCCACTAGTCCTTGGGTGTGTCATCATCTGCCCATCTCTTGTGGGTTCCCTTAACTTGGTGTGCACTGCTATAAATATTCCTTTCATTAAACTCCTGAGTTAGCCTTTGAAGTAAGTGGTCTGTTTCCCACCAGGACCCTGACTACAACTGCTAATCTCCACTACACTTTGGGCATAGATACTATTATGTCACATAGATTTCTCAGATCATCAAATTGTCCGCATTACAGTACTACTGTTTTTTGACATGATATAGCAATATTTTCATTTATTTCAATCCCACTCTGTTTATTAAAGTTAGTTGAAAAATGCAATCAGCCATAACTAATTTTCCAGTATTTTCAATGTAGTCCCTTGGTCTTATTTTTAAACATCCCAAGATTCAATAATATAATTAAAACTAATATTTCATAATTGAAAAATTGAAGTTTTTTTTCTTTCTGGAAATTCTGTCAAGTTTTTTAATGAGAGTTCATTGCATGGATTCTGATCAGAAGGAGAATAATCATTTCTGCTCCACCTCATGGTAGGAGGATGGCAGCCTCCAGATAAAAGGGAGCCTCTGAGAATCCCAAGACCATTGCCCTCACCATACTTCAGCCTTACTAGGCTTGTTTCAGTTTCTCAGATAGGCTAATCTTCATTTCATTTTTGGAATGAGCTAGTTCCTCTACCTAGAATGCTCTTCATCCAAATTCTCAATCCCCTCATTCAGTGACTCCTACTTATACTTCAGTTCTCAACTGAAATCTCATTTTCTCAGGAAGATGCTAATGAAATCACACATCCTCCTCAAAATGGCTGGTTCTTTTTCTTCCTCACACTGTTTTTAAGTTCTAACTGCAGTCCACTCAGTTATTTGAGTGATTGCTGTTTCCCCAACAAAATCATGAGCCCCACAAGGCAGAAACCACCATCTATTATCCTACCACTGTTTCCACGGGAGACAAAAGCTGAGTTCCCTGTGAATAGAAGATGAATGGATGTTGGAGCTGATGGCTACCTTCAAAGATGGCTCTCTGTTTTATGAGCTATAGGACAGTATTTGTTATGGGATAAAATGCTTTTGTTTATGAATCTCTCTTTATACTGAAAATGTTTAAGGTATATTAATTAACCAAAAAGTATGTCTTTGAATAAGTTACTTAATAACTGAAATAGGAAGAACTAGAAAACCTGAACAGACCCATAACCAGCAAGGAAATTGAAGCAGTAATAAAAAATCTCCCAAAAAGATCCTGGTCCAGGGCCAGGTGGCTTCCCAAGGGAATTCTACCAAACATTTAAAGAAGAAATATTACTTACTCTACTGAAGCTATTTCAAAAAATAGAAATGAAAGGAAAACTTCCGAACTTGTTCTATGAAGCCAGAATTACCTTGATCCCCAAACCAGACAAAGACCCCACTAAAAAGGAGAATTACAGACCAATATTCCTAATGAACACAGATGTCAAAATACCAAGGTACTAGCCAATAGGACCCAACAGTATATTAAAAGGATTATTCACCATGACCAAGTGGGATTTATTCCTAGGATACAAGGGTGGTCCAATATTCAAAAACCAATCAATGTGATAGATCACATTAATAAAAGAAAAAAAACAAAAACCGTATGATCTCAATTGATGCAGAAAAAGTGTTTGACAAAATACAACATCCTTTCTTGATTAAATTCTTCAAAGTGTACAGATAGAGGGAATATTCCACAATATCATATAAGTCATCTATGAAAAGCCCACAGTGAATATCATTCTCAATGGGGAAAAACTGAGAGCTTTCCCTTAAGGTCAGGAACATGACAGGGATGCCCACTCTCACCACTGTTGTTCAACATTGTACTAGAAGTCCTAGCCTCAGCAATCAGGCAACAAAAATGAATAAAAAGCATTCAAATTGGCAAAGAAGAAGTCAAACTCTCACTCTTTGAGGATGACATGATATTGTACATGGAATATTCAAAAGCCTCCACCCCAAAATTGTTAGAACTCATACAGGAATTCAGCAATGTGGCAGGTTACAAAATCAATGCACAAACATGAGTTGCATTTCTATACATGAACAATGAGACTGAAGAAAGAGAAATTAAGGAATTGATCCCATTTACAATTGTACCAAAAACCATAAGATACCTAGGAATAAACCTAACCAAAGAGGTAAAAAGGATCTGTACTGTAAAAACTACCGAACACTTATGAAAGAAATTGAGGAAGACACAAAGAATGGAAAAATATTCCATGCTTGTGGATTGGAAGAATAAATACTGTTAAAGTGTCTATGCCACTCAGACAAAATCTACACATTCAATGAAATTCCTATCAAAATACCACTGACATTTTTCAAAGAGCTGGAAAAAATAATCCTAAGATTTTTGTGGAACCAGAAAAGACCCTGAATAGCTAGAGAAATGTTGAAAAAAGAAAACCAAAACTGGGGGCATCACAATGCCTGACTTCAAGCTATATTACAAAGGTGTGATCATCAAGACAGCATGGTACTGGCAAAAAACAGACACATAGATCAATGGAACAGGATAGAGAACCCAGAAATAGACACTCAACTATATGGTCAACTAATCTTTGACAAAGCAGGAAAGAACATCCAATGGAAAAAAAGACAGTGTCTTCAATAAATAGTGCTGGGAAAATTGGACAGCCATGTGCAGAAGAATGAAACTAGACTGCTCTTTTATACCATACACAAAGATAATCTCAAAAACGGATGAAAGATCTAAATGTGAGACAGGAATCCATCAAAATCCTATAGGAGAACACAGGCAGCATTTTGGGTGATTCAGTTACCAGTGGAGTGACCTTGGATATATGGCTAAACTTGAAACTTGGGTTTCTCTTCTGCACCATGGAAGTGATCCCACGTTTCTATCATATACTGTCCTGGTCACTTAGGGAAATGATGAGATAACATATGCAAAAGCCCTTTGTAAACATTTATCATTTTACCTTTTTGGGTTTTAGGGGTTTTTTTTTTTTTTTTCATTTTACCTTTTTGGACAGTTTTATTGAAATATCATTTACATACACAATTGACCTATTTAAAGTACACAATTTAATGATTTTTAGCATATTCACAGAGTTGTAAAATCATCCTCATGACCAATTTTACATTTTCATCACCCAAAAAAATTCCATATAACTATTAGCAGTCATTCTCTCATTCTCCTCCACCAGTCTCCTCCACCCACACACAGAAACCCCAACAACAACACCCTAGCCCTTGGCAACCACTAATCTACCTTCTGTCTCTGGAGATTTTGTTCATTCTGAACATTTCATATAAGCAGATTCATACAATATGTGATCTTTTGCAACTGGCTCCTTTCATTTAGCATAGTTTCCAAGGTTAATCCATGTTCTAGCGTGTATTAATACTTCATTCTTAATAATTTATTATCTAATTATATTCCTTCCAGGGATATACCACATTTTCTTTAGTCCTTCATGAGGTGATGGACATTTGGGTCATTTGCATTTCTTGCTATTATGAACAATGCTGCTATGAATACCTGTATACAAGTTTTTGTGTGGACATATGTTTTAATTTCTCTTGGGTGCATACCTAGGAGTTAAATTGTTGGGTCATATGGTAACTCTGTTTGACATTTTGAGGAACTGTCAATTTCTTTTTCAAGCAACGTCACCATTTTACAATTTTACATTCAGGGTGCCTTTGAGGAATACCTAGAGGAATAGAATTTGAGAAAATCCCATAACAGGGGTCAGATAATGTAGATCACTGCAGACCATTGGAACAATTTTATTTAAATGGTAAACTCCAGGCTTTGGGGAGCAGCATGAGGGTACTAGGTACTCAGGATATGTGATAGATGCTGGGGGAGAAGGATGGAGCAGGAGGAAGTACTAACAGAATAAGCATTTAAAAGATATTTAAAGCAAGTTTGGGTTCACTTAAGAAACTTGAAGGTTACCAGACTGACAGCCTCATTGTATCTACAAAGAGATTGAGGTCCAAAAAACAGAATTTGCCAAGGCTACAAGGTTAGGAGCTAAGCCTGAGATAGAATGCGATCCAGTCTCTTTCCACTCTCACTGCACTGAACAGGAGGGTGAACCTCTCAAGGAAGGAGCAAGCCAACAGGAAGTCAAGAAGCAACAAAGGGTCTCTGTTCCCATTCCATTGCACTGGTTAGAGAGAGGGTCAAATGCCTTATGTTCCCTACATCTCCACAAGGTGTTAGATTGGAACAGGAGAGAGAAAAAGGGAGGAAGGCAGAGCAGACAGTACACTGAGCCATCAGTTACCTCCTCTCCTACAATTATTGGATCTTGAGAAATCTATCTACTTCCCTGGGCCTCCTCTCTTATCACCTCAAAAATAGAAGATCCATTTAAATTGGAGGCTACATCCAGCCCACATATATGTTTTGATTTTGCTGTGTCTGAAAACAATTTTAATTACTTGACAACATTTAGAAATCATGAAAGTTCACATAAAATTTGGATTTCTGGATTCTCTTGAAAAGTGTGTAGGTCTTGCAGCACTGGGCCAACTTGCTGCATGGTACCAATTATCTGTGCAGGGGTTACCACTCACCATCTGCCATCATCCTCACTTATTCGCTTCTTTACATTGCCCACCTTGCCCCCAAGGGCTTCTTTACTATCATCTCACAATTTTCCCAGCCCTGAGGTTCTGTGAATTTGTGATACTCTGATTCTCAGCATGGTCCTGGCAAATACATTTCAAGTAAGGTTAATTCCACACATCTGTCCCTCAGAATATCTTCTACTCTATATTGATTCAGGTCCAATTGGTTTCTCCATTTTCCTATTGTCTTTGCATGCCTCCTCTTCCTGAAGCCCTGGCTATTGGGTCTTGACAGTGCAGTTCCAGAGCATCTGCCAGTTTGGATGTTCTCTAGTTCTCCTAAGCTAAATGGCCTGGCTTCTGGGTTCTGCCTAGCATTGTCTGGGAAGGAGGAAGTAACAGATCTGGCTTCCCTGGCTCCCTCCAAGAACAAATCTCTCTGCTCTTTTATATACCTTCATTCCACAAATTCCAGGGTAGTAAATGAGTCAGCTACAAATGGTGGCCATTGTGTATACAAGGAAAGGAGATCAAGTGTTGACACTAGCTGCTCCGCATGCTACAGGGTCCTGCAGTAGTGATGAGCAAATAAGCAGGGACTACATCCTAGTGCAAATAAAGGCTGCTACATGGTCCTGCAGTAGTGATGAGCAAATAAGCAGGGACTACATGCTACAGGGTCCTGCAGTAGTGATGAGCAAATAAGCAGGGACTACATCCTAGTGCAAATAAAGGCTGGTGTCATCTAACAGAACCCCAGGAACAGGGTGGGGGTTTTTTTAACAACAGTCGGAGAAAGTGTGAGAGTCTTAAGAATGTACAAGCAAAAACAGGAAGGCAAGAACACATCAAGAGTGCCAGGTTGAAGCAGTTATCACAGTAAGAGAAAATAAGGTAATTGAGTTGAGTCTAGGATGATCAATAGATTATGAGAAACAAATCTTAGCCATGAGGCCAAGGTACAAGAAGAAGTAGGCATATTTTGGGGCCACCTAGAAAACAGGTTTAGCTTATACTTAAAGCCCTAGGATTGCAGCCCCCTCGAGAAGAAATTGGAAGACAGAGCTGGCTCGTAGTCTAATCTTCAAAAGCTTAAATCCAGTTAGAAGAAGGGGGGATGTGGGCAGGCTCATTGCCTGGGTACATGCTTTCACTTCTATGTCTTTGATCATTAGGTACAGAATATCCAAGAATAGACTTTGTATAGACACGACTTGCTATGGCCAATCAAGGTGCTGCTAACATTAGGGTCAGGTTGGGTTTGTTTTGTTTTGGGGGTTTAGTGGGCTCCTCTTAAGGCAATCCTCACCACAGCCAGGTGGGACTGGGACTCCCAACTTGTAGATCACTAAGGTTCCACATTGAAATTGTGTAAGGGGAAGGCTACCACTAAGCTATAACCATGTAATCATAGATATTGGCAGGCTGAGTCTCCCTAGACTAGGTTCAGAGAGAAGCCTTGTATAATAACCATGAGTTCTCCAGCCCACTCTGCTCCTGAGGGCTCTGTCACTATGTGTGCCTGACAAGCACACTGCACCAGAGAACTGAAACCAGAGGAGTGAATTGCAATGAACTGGAAGAGTGTTCTTTTCTATCCTAAGAATCCTCTTAGGACCCCTCCTAATCTCTGTGAGAAACAGACCCACCGTGCTCCACCACTTCCCAGGGATACAGCCATCAATAGACGAGCAGCAACAAGGTCTAATTCCCTCTTTCCTCACTTAGAAAGCTATAAATGTATCTTTATGTGAGAATAGAATGCCAGGTAAGAAAAAGATTTAAGGAATAAACATTTATTGGGTGCCCTTTAGGTGTCAAGCTCTGTTAGGAGCTGAGGTTACAAAGGTATTGAATGAGGTGTGGATCTCTACCCTCAAGGAGAGCTCACAGGATTCCAGGACCATCATGGGCACATGTAATGACAATTCACTGTGATGAGGACTAAAAGGGAGATAGGACTTAGCTTTTCCAGGGCACTAAGGATGGGGATGGAGTGAACCATAGAGGGGAGAAGGTAAGAGGACAACGGAAGTCTTCATAAAGAAAGCAGGATTCGAGATGACCTTAAAAACAGAAAATATAAGCTTGTTTGAGGGGGAGGTACAGGGGGAGGGAAAGAGAGGAACAGGAAGCATTCCAAATAGATGGAACAGAGGTGTGAAAAGAAAGAAACAGAGGTCTGAAAACTGTCCTATATCACTTGGATACTACAGCTAAGCTCTGCATGAATTCATAACTTCTTAAACTTCCCATGTTTCTGAACTAATGTGACTCACGTTCCTCATCTAAACTGTTCCAGTGTATTCTCCTCATGAATGGTATCCTCCAATAAGAATCCTCAAACCAAACCTTGTTTTACTTTTATATCCCTTTTTATTTACCATATTATCTCCAAGGTGTGCAAGTTCTATCTTACTTATTTCTATCAAGTCTTTTCCTCCTTTCCATAGTCTCTATTGTTATGAATTCAGCTCCAAGTTTCATCGTTCCTTGTGTGAATTCCTCCATCAGTTTTCTAACTTGACTCTGCCCAGAGTCTGTGCCATATCCAGTCTGTCCTCCACACAGAAGGTTGTGTGAACTTTCTGAGATAAAAACCTAGTGTATTAACCCTTCGGATTAAAACCCTTCCAGGCCCCATCCTGGTTTTCAGCAGAAGCAACCATTTGACTCCATGTAACTCCATGTAACTGGAGCCTCTTTTTCAACTGCTCTCCCATTTCCTTCTAATGGTACAAAATTGCTGGAACTTTATGGTCCAGAGCCCTTCTTACTGCTATGCCTCCAAATGGAATGCCTTCCGTGCTTCATCATCCAGATGGCTCTTAACTTTTCCTCAAATCACAGCTCAGATTTCTTCATCATTAAGAACTCATTTCTGAAACTCCAGCCTGTGTTGGATGCCTTTAGCACTTGGCTACAATGGCCTGTAATCAGTGCCTTCATTGCTTGATTATCTTCACCACAAGGATAGACAGTAGACATTGCAGGTCCAATAATTTACCAAACTGGATATCCTCTGTATCTTGCACAGTACCTGGGCATAATTGTTGAATGAATGAATAAATAAAATGTTTGAATAAATGAATGGCTCAATCATCCCATCATCACCCAATCTACTACTCCCAAGGTCTCAAGCCTGAACTGAATTCTGTATTAGTGGAAACTCATTCTGGGACCTTTTATAAGGCACTTAAGAGAGCCAGCTGAATCAAATACAATCAAATTACTAATCAATTTATTCACTTCTCTGTTCTCTAAAATTAGGAGCATGGGAATGAATATGTATGAACATGTGTAATTATAGACACTTACTCACATAAATTATCTGGCAGGGCTCCTGGTATTATGCTCATAGAAGCAAGATGTTTATTTTCACCTATCTTTACTGTAGAGCTGCCTCTGAAGTACCATACTCTAAAAGCAAAGTGGCAAAAGACTCTCCCCACATCTATGACTTATTTATTCCCTGTTCTTTGATATTTTGCTCTCAAAAGCATTAGAATTCCCCAGTGGCATTCCTGGGGGGGGGGGGGGGCAGGGCTAGACCTATGGGATGAGGGGAGATGAGATATGATACTGCTGCTTTGAACTTTTATCACATCCCCAGGAAACTAAATGTTCCTCTCATTGGGCTTTTTTTCAAAGAATTAGTTGATGATACTTACCAAGTTCTCCATTCCTTTGATTCTTAAAAAGAAAACAAGGGGGAAAATGATTTTTTTTCCTTCTGTTGTCACATGAAGAAGCTGGGATTGGTACATTCTATTCCTTAAAAAAACTCTCAAGAAATTCATATCATGTGCTAAACTTGAATGCTGGTCCTTCATTGTTGCTCAGCAGTTCATGGTTGCTGTGCCCTCCAGACCATGGGCAAAATTATAAACTAATCTATCATACTGATGGCAGAGATTGAAAAATATGTGCTCTAATCTTGGAGAATGATATTTGTCACATTTGTAGGAGCAATAATGTGAAAAGACTAGCTTTGAAATGAAAAGATATTTGGTTCAAATCTCTGCTCCACAACTTGCCAGTTGTATGGACTTGAGCAACTTAATTAACTTTCTGAGTCTCTATCTCCTAATCCATAAATCAGGAAAAATAATAAATATCACAAAAAAACTGTTTAAAACATTAAACACAATAACATATGTAAAATATCTAGCAAAATTCCTGATATTCAGTGAATGATTAGTAATAGTCCCTTCTTCCCTCTATTTCAGGTAATTACTAAACTGAAAATATGATCTTTGGTAAGTACTTGATTAAGTCTACAATTCCTAGAATTAAGTGATTCAGTGAAAGAATATGATCCATTGTATACTAAAATTTTATATTAAAATTTAGTCCTATACAGAATACCAAAGCTTCCACATAAAAAGCATTTAAGAACTGGGGTCCCTGGGAGACTCAGTCAGTTAAGCATCCAACTCTTGGTTTCGGCTTGGGTCATGATCTCATGGATGATGAGATGGAGCCCTGAGTCAGGCTCCATGCTCAGTGGGGAGTCTGCTTGAAGATTCTCTCCCTCTGCCTCTCCACCCACTTGCTCTCTCACTGTCTCTCTAAAATAGGCAAATAAATCTAAAAAAAAAAAAACATATAAGTACTATTAAGCATCAGGCAGTTAGCCTACTACAGGACCCATGACTTTTTCCCCATGGGTTTACAAATTTTCTTAAGTTTTGAGGTTGAATGAGTAGACTCAAGTTTGCAACAATGAAGAATACTTACGACTTCTGACTTCCTAACTTAGTTTATTCATGGTTAGTAGAACTTGATATTCAAAAGAGAAGTAGGATGTTGTAAGAGTTTACCAGAAACTCTAATTCAGTATTCTGCTAAGTCCTTCTGCTCAACTCTTCTTGAGTTGATATCCTGTGGAGATCCTAATGTCAATGTATGCGTAAAGATCTTCAGTAATACCATAAGACAATTGTCGATGCATCATCAGTGCTGTCTTCAGTGGGGCATGGTTTATCATTTGCTGACATTTTTGCTTTCCAATTTCAAAATACTCTTATTTTTATCATTGTCAATACTATTAACATTGAGTATTTTTAAAAATCTATCATGCAAATTAATGTACATGTTTATTAGGATATTTAACTGAAATTTTCCGAATAATCAGACTTTCAGTTATGTACCTTTTGTGCCCCCCCTTTATCTGCAGGGCATATGTTCCAAGATCCCCATCAGATGCTTGATACCACAGACAGTACAAACCCTATATTTACTGTTTTTCCTATATATACATATCTATGACAAATTTTAATCTATAAATCAGGCACAATAAGAGATTTATACTAATAACTAATAATAAAATGAATCAGTTAGAACAACATGCTGTAAAAGTTATGTGATGGTGGTCTCTCTCTGTCTCTCTGTCCCTGTCTCTCGAAATATCTTATTATACTGTATTCACCCTTCTTATGATGATGTGAGATCATAAAATGCCTACATGATTAGGGGCACTTGGGTGGCTCAGTCAGTTAAGTGTCTTCCTTTGGCTCAAGTCATGATCCCAAGGTCCTGAGATTTACCCCCACAGTGGGCTTCCTGCTTAGTGGGGGATCTGTTCCTTCCTCTCCCTCTGACCCTCCTTCCTGCTTGTGTGCTATCTCTCTCACATTCTCTCTCTCTGTTGTTGTTTTTTTTTTTTTTTTTTTTTTTTTGCATTGCACTTTTTAATTGCACAGGTAGTTTTAAATAAATGGTGAAAGCACCTTCCAAAAGTTACACTAGCAGGGAAAGATTCCATCAGGCATTTACATGGTAAATTTTCATAGTTTTACAAAAGATTCTTGATTTTTACTTGAACTGTACATGAGGGAAAGGAGCCCCCTCAGGTAGGTGTTCTCTGCTTGCAGAAGCAAACTAAAGGACCTAAAATTGGAGGCAAGCCTGGGTTGCCAAGAAGGGGGAAAAAGAAATGTTAATAAATAAATAAAGTCTTTTAAAAAAAAAAATGCCTATGTGATCAGATGAAGTGAGGTAAATGATATAGGCACAGTGACATAGCATTAGGCTACTATTAACCTTCTGACAGTACAATATGTCAGAAAAAGGATCATCTGCTTCCAGACCATGGTTGACTATGAGTGACAGAAACCATGGAAAGTGAAACCACAGATAAGGAGGGACTACTGCATATTTTGCAAGTAAAAGATCATGCATCACCTTCCCTCCCATTTCTAAGAGATGGATACATAATTTCCCCAAAAATTTGTCTAATAACACTCCTTTATAATTAAACAAGAGTGTTTTTTTCCCCGGCTTTGGAAATGGAGCAAATGAAAAAGGCCTTTACTGTATTTTGCTTCCTATAAGTGAACATCTGACAAAAAAAGTTTAAGAGCTACTGGCTTCAGGATGCCTATCCTGTTTGGAAATATCTCGGAAATTGGCTGATTCATCTGTCCCTTCAGAATGACTTAATTTCTCATGGGCTCCTAATGAGTTTGCTTTACTATTCAGGAGCAATTATTCTATTCAGTGACTTACAGAATCCTGCCCTGAGAACTGGAATGAGAAGAGGTTATCTATAACCGGGAACTCAGAAAGAATTCTACTCCTGCAGTGTAAATCCAGTCAGATTTATGGTTCATCGGGTGGTCATTTGAAAACCTTGCAAGAGGCATCATGGAATTACCTGATTAGCTACATTGCCAAAATCAACTTGAGGAATTGTGATTCCGTGTCAGTCCACTCCAAAAAAGAGTACTGTGAGGTCTAACAACCTTTCTAGCTTCAACTCAAATGTGCCTTATGATTTTGTATATGGATGAAGTAGGATAGGCAACTTCCCGGTAATGAAATCCTCCCTTCGATACCACAGAATATATTGGGTTGCCAGTGGCAAACTCCATAGTAAAGATGAAAGAACTAGAGGATACTTTTTCAAGGATTTAAGGCTACTATTTTTTCATAAAATCAAAGGCTGTTAGATCTAGAAGAGCCTGACAGTTTATTTAATCTAGTTCTTTCTTTAAAAAAAAAAAAAATGGAGTACTGTGACCCCCCCCCAAATGAAGCAATCTAGCTAATACATCATTTCAGTTAGTAAACAATCCAGTCATTTTTACGTTTATTGTTTGATATACAAAGTATTACCCTGAGGTCTCTACTTAACTCTTAATAATCACATGTGATAGGCAAGACAAGTGACGTCATTTTGTGGGCTGGGAAATGAACAATTTAAGATTGACCATAGTGAATGAACACAGGACTTCTGACCATGATTCCAGGAGTTTGGCGTTTTTCTGCTGCTACATAACTCTTCCCCTTAGTTAGTCACAAATCAGGTCTAGGACTCACATCTGTCAGAATTAGCCAAATGGGAACGAGGCTGTGCTATAGAATTAAGCAGGCTTTTTTTTTTTTTTTTTTTTTTTTTTTTAGGGCTCTCGATTGGTGTACAAATGTTGTAATAATTCTGCTCTTTTCAAATGGAACCTGAATATGGAGAAGTAGTGAAATTTAGGAATAGGAGGTAACTTTACTCTCCAGCTGGCTATAGCAAAATTAGAGCTAGCTTCCTTTCCGCTCCCCATCCCCACCTTAAATATATAAGTCCCATCAGAGCTTTGATTCGTGATTTACATGATTAGTGATTCTTAGAAACTGGACACATGACTTACAGAGTAGACCCTTATGACTTTAGGTAAATCACTCTACCTCTCTGGATTTGTTTCCAGATCTGAGAATAAGGGGGCTGGGCCAGATTTGCTCTGATGTTCTTCTCATAGTTTTAAGTGATTATGCTGCACCCTAGTGGTGGAATTTATACTTACTTCCATCTGTATCCCAGGCTCTACTTCATGACTTGATCTCCTGTGCTACTACTCTGCAGTACCCTATGCCTCCTGCCTGCAGACAAATTGGTCTTTTGAGCAGTCTGTTTAGAACTAACCAATCATGGAGCAATATAAGCCATTTGACAATTTAAGTGATGACCTTACATAGCTTGGTCCCATCATCCTGCGTATTTACAGAAGTTCCTGAGAGTTGTCACTTAGGATAAATATACTTTTCCCCCCATCCTGACAGGGCTGGCCACTTTTTTTCATTTGCTCCTTCTCAACTGAAATGTCACCCCCTTGGGGAGACCACGTTTTATACCATCCACTCAATGTAAAGCAGCCACCAAATTATAATCATGTCACATCATATCTTAATTTTTCTGCAGAACACTTAGTGGCATCAAACATTGTTCTCACTCATCAATTTATTTGTTTACTGACTGCCTTCTACCTGCAAAAGGAGAACAAGATCCAGGGCATTGTTAGGCATGTAGTAGAGACTCAAGAAATATTTTTTGGATGGAGAGATGCATGGATATCAATACTAGATGGGATGTTAAAGAATATCTAATCAAAACCAAAGCAATAAAAGAACTTGTGCAAGGATGCAAAACAAATCATTGGCTAAGCAGGACAACAGCCAGGAACATCTGATTCCCAGTCCAATGATCTTTTTACTATAACTTAAAAAGGATGAAAATCTGTTCAAGAGCCCTAAGAGATCTAAAGAGAAACTCGTTGACTATATACAGAATTAAATGGTAAGGGAAGGAGGGATTGGTCATAGAAATTATAGGTAGAAAGCAAAAACCCTAGGATAGTGCATCACTCATTTTGGTGTGAAATTAATGACAATTAACTTTGTTTAATTTTGTGCTTTTTTGTCACTTTCTAAAAATCTATCATTTTAATTATTGCTACAATGGATTTTCTTCTTTCAGGGGAATAGATACTATTTTAATTTAATTATGGCAGTAACTGAATAAATTACATGGCACAGGCCATGGACATGGGAAGGTAAAGAATTAGTATCAATAATTCAATTCATTTTCAGATTAACAATATATCTACAGGTCTCTTCTGGACTATTTTTTGTGTGTTTTTTACTGTTGCATTTAGTCATGCTGTATTATACTGTTTTTACAGTTGGTCTTCCCAGTTAATGATACTTAATAACTAGTATTTTAGTGGGCACAATTTGCACCAATGAGGGTATTACAATCTTTGCAGATATTATCTCCCAGGTTTTCTTCCCAACAAACCCATTGCTATAATTATCTTGAATTTATGTATGGGGAAAGTTATAATGAGGTAGTTTGTCCAATATTACCAAATTTAGACTTGAGTCTCCTGCTTCAGGCCAATTAAAAACCTCTTGACTTCTTCACTAAACTATACTCTCTCTTATTTGATTAAGAGTTCAAACAAAGCTTTTATCTGGTAAAAATTCATTCAGCCTGTATTTATGGGAGAGCCTGGCACCTAGTAGGAATTCAGTACTTGCTAATTGAATTCAGTTTTCCCAGCTCTAACTTGTCTTTTCAGCATTTTCTTCTGCTTCTTCCCTAGGTAAGTTCTTCAGGATCATCTACTACTGCTCAAATATCATGTCTCTATTGAATTCAACTTGTCTATTAAATGACAGGGAATGATACAGGGTGAGGTGCATGTTTTATTTATGTCATGATCATTCTTTCCAAGATGACAGTCATAATGACCAGAATGACATATCATATTTCATAAACTTGGAGGTTTTGCTATAAAAAAAAAATCCCTGTATTTAAATGGTAAGATCTATATTCTGATACTCAGTCATAATCTTAACATTGCCTCCTTTAGTAATGCCCTCCATTCTCAGTTGTGTCATCTGCTAAATTGAAGGATCGTATGCTCCCCAGTGGACAGGATTACATTCTCAGTGTGAAAGGAGTAAATATGTTTGTATAAGCAAACATATATGGAAAGTATAAAATTCACCAGTTATTAAAGAAGCACAAATTATAAAACGTGTATAAATATGCATGCATATTTGTTATATAAAGTATATATATATATATACACACACATATATACACTTTACATAACAAGAGTTTAAATATCATGTGTTTATATATATGTTATATATACAATGTATTTACATACAAGGTATCATTTATTGTCAAGTAAATTTTAAAAGTACAAAAATTCTCAATTTTAGAAAGGTTAATTTTACTTATACTCTTATAATGGCCAGGGGCACTGCAAACTGACATGATTATAAAAAGTTAATTTGTCAACACAATTTTAAGGAAATCTATTATATATGAGGATAGTTCATAAAGAGGAAAACACAAGAAATGATCTGCACAATATTTTAAAAATGATGTTTATTTGACATATACTTAACATAGAATATTATTCAGTAATTTAAATCATAATTCTATATCACAGAAAAGACTGTATAGCATGTAGAAACTCTATATCTAGTGATGCCAAATTTTTTTGGTAGGAAAAAATTATAACTACCTATGCAATTAGGTTAAATATATGCATTAAGGCAGGCCACATGCTATAAAAAATAATCTCAAAACCTCAGTAGCTGAAATTAATAAAAGCTTAATCTCTCACCTCACATCATAGTCTAATTTAGACCAGTGGGCAAGTGGTGGGTGGTTGGTCTCTACTCCACACAGTTATTTAGGGACCCAGGATCTTTCCAACCAGTGTTCCCATCACTTTTTGGTTGCCTCATCCTCTGTATCCTCCTTATGTGAAAGGCAGATGGAAGAAATGTGAAGTGGAGAAGGCTTACCTGCCCTTAACCTTCTCCACTTGAAAGTGACAAACATGGCTTCTGCTCAAGGACTTTGGCAGGAATGAGTCACGTGGTCCCTGACAGAACCTAGATGAAGGGGGCTGGAAGATGTAATGCAGGTGAGTATTGTAATGCTCAGGAAGAATGCAGGTGAGTATGTAATGCTCAGGAAGAAGGGAAGGTAGGTCTGTTGTGCATCTGCTCCATCTGTGCCACAATATGTATATCAATGGATAGTAAGAGGATGTAAAAATGAAAAGAGTAGGAAGGTAGATTTATTGCTCAGTTAATGATTTATTTACTTAGGAAACAGGCAATTTTTCTTTGTCATTTATATTATGTTACATGTAAGAGATACAAATATATAAAATAAAAATCAGCTTAAAATACTAGAGTTAGCTTAAATAATATTTAAGACCAATTCCACCTCTAATAACCAGTGGTTAATAATCACAGCATATTGTCTGTACCTGTTCATGTCTTCTAAGAGCTTGGACCTCAAGAAAAATGGCCTAAATTTTGCACTCCATTTGATGGGAGATCTGAAGCATGGACACTCATTAATAGGATAGAAAATTTTAATTAAGCTCCATATGCAATTATAACTTTGCTGGTTATTAACACTGATGAGAAAAATTACACAGCTATGATCACTGGCAGAGCTATTAATGGGTTTCTTGATGACATAACATTTGTTTAATGGAAGTGTTTCCTTTTATGTACAAGTGCCATTTGAAGGCAATTTGTCATTGTTATTAATTTAAGATCATTTGATCTGTCACTCAATATCAGGTCCAATTAAGAGGGAGAGTATGGCATAAGCCTCCACTGAGTATCCCTGCCAGGCAGAAAGGTTTAATAACAAAAATAAAATTGAGACAAACATCAAAGTCTCTTTAAAGGGTCAGGCCTCTTAGAAGACACAAAAGACCAAAAGTGCTGTACAAAGAGAAAATTGATTTCTTTTTCCTTCCAGAAAGATGAAAGCTGTTTATGCAAGTTGGGCCAAAGTGATAAAATTCTTTGCATGCAAATTGAGGTGATCATTTCATTCTTAAAATGAAGTAATGAAAGTCACTTTGGGGATAGCCAAGACTTGAATGTTTCTCATATACATGCTATTATGGAGTCTTGATCAAATGAACACATAGGAAACACTCACTTTTAAATAAATTTTATAGTGCAAAAGTAGTTGTATTAGTTTGCTAGGACTGCCATAACAAAACACCCCAGACTAGACGGCTGAAACAACAGAAATTTATGTTTTCATGGTTTTGGGGGCTGGAAGTTCAAGACCAAGGGATCAGTAAGTTTGGTTTTTCCGGAAGCTAATCTCTCTAAAAAGGCTAGATGGCTGCCTCTGCCTGTGTCCTCACATGGACACATGCACCCCCAGTGCCTATCTGTTTTCTTATAAGGACACCAGTCATTTTGGATTAGAGCCCTACCTGTATGATCTTATTTAACCTAATGACCTCTTTAATGGCCCAATTTCCATGTACAGTCATATTAGAGGTTAGCAGCATATAAATTTGCAGAAGACACAACTTAGTCCATATCAGTCATTACATCAACCTTTCAATTCCAATCACAGATGAAATGAGATTTTCCAAACTCCAGGCCTCCAGCTCACTCTGAATCTAGAAAGACAGGCAGAATAAATACACCTGCCCTCTCCTTCAAGGAAGCATGTCCTCTTAATGATGATTACTTATCTACCAGACTTGTCCACCTCATGACCTCCATCAGAGTCTTAACATTATCCCAATTTGCAGTTGAAAGGATCTAAGAGGGAGATTCGCTAAGTCTCCAAGGACACAGCCACCAACTTTAGTTTCAAGTTCTCTCCAGTATGGTAGTCTTTTTTGAAAGAATTTAGGAGTATAGAAGCAAAGAAGCACCCAGGAGATAGAGAGGGTGAGCTCAGATGCTAGCTATATATGCTCTATAGTCACGTTCCTGCCTGGGGAGATGACAAAACAATTCCCAGGTGGAAAGTGGGAGTCTAGTGTAGCAGACTGGTGGACACTGATACAGTTAGCCAGACTCTTGACACAAGAAGAATGTAGATGTCAGGGCAAGTGCAGGAGTCTAATTTCAGACTTGTTGAGTGAGGTACTCATGGCCGAACCAGGAAGAAGTGCTCATATCATAGAATTAAAGAGAAACACAATAAGCTGTGTGCATCATTTGGTACAGTGAAGGAAAATGTGTCCTCTACCCACCATAGACTCTTGATGGTGCTCTATAAGAAAAGACAGGTTAACAAGAGAAAAACAAACAGGTTCGTTAACATGTGTATTCCATATATACTTGGGAGAAACTCAGAGAAGAGTAGCTCAAAGAGGTAGCTTAGAATTCGGGCTTATATAGCATCTTCAACAAAAACAAATCTGTGGAGAAATGACAAGACAAAGGAAAGAGTTTCTAGGCTTTCAAGGATGGCAAAGTGTAGGGAAGTAAATATGCAGGAAACTGATAAAGGTTACTTAGTGAAGCTCATTATGCAGATTCCTCTGCTTCCCATCTCAAGACTGATATGAGTCTAAAATTGTCTCCTCTGGTGATTAACTTTTGTCCCTCCTGGTGGAGAAAGGAGGAGGGACACCTTTGAAACTGTATGTCCCATTTTTAGGCAAATAGAAGGAGGGCAGCGAGCTTTCCTTGAATCTACTTCTTCTAAGTTGCCTTGAGATCAACATATTCCTTACACCATATTAGCATATTTTGGAGTGACATATTATAGTTTCCTTCAATCAATAGGGATCTAGAAATTGAAGACAGGATAGGAATAATCAGAGAGGAAAGTAAAGAGAGTAAAGGGGGGCAGTATACTGAGAAAAGATATTTGGGTTGTACCTCCTCCTTCATAAGAGGTGGTATGGAATATGTGTAAGAATAAATGTCAGGTGCCAATCAGCTGGGGCCAACTTTTGGCTCAGCCACTTACTAATTGGGAGAAGCTTAAAAAAAATTACTTTGACATCCTATGCCTTGGACTTGGTTTTATCCTTCTCCTATGCCTTTTATTAAAAAAAAAAAAAAAAGACTAATAGTACCTCTTCAAAGGATTGTTGAATCAAAAGAAATAAGTTAAGTGAACTACACAGTAAATGTACAGCAAATGTCTTCCACTTACTACTAGTTTCCTAGCATTGAGTGAGTGACTTAATCTGTTTCAAGTTTTTCATTTGTAAAATGGGGATAATAATCCTTAGAAAAATATAAATATTTTTAATTTATGCAACTTTATTCATATATTTCTTTATTTAGTATAAATATATGGATGATTTACAGAGAAATATAATCTTAACATATTATATAGTGTATATTATTTACATATATTGATAGTAAATAATTTTATTTTTATATACATTTAATTTATCACTTTGGTGATATACTTAAAAGCAACAGCAGTGACATATTAAGTGGTAGCATGTGAATGGGACAAGATAACAGAAAATTCTTAAATAATAATGAAGCAAACCACAAGTCAGTCTGCTTTTTCTTCTCATCATGCCTGCACACTGCTAACTATGGTCAGTGATAAGCTGCTCATCCCCTCTGCAGCAGACCACCTTCCCCATCTCATCACCTGCCCATCCTGCCCTCCCCTGCTCCTGCTTAAGAGATGCTCTGTACCAATTTATTTTTCTAGTTAGTGGTATGAACAAAGAAGACCCTGGGTAAGTACTGGCTTAGCAAATATCAAATCTAATTTCGTATACATGTGGAGTACTTGGTTTTAAAGTGCACTCAGGCACATTTGCTCATTTGGTGATGTCAGGTGTGACTCCCCCTGACTGAGACTCAACACAAGTTCACCGTATGCCTGCTCTCTATTAATACTCAGCACTAGCTGCCATGTGAATTGCCTGGGCAGCTGTTCAAAGGATTGATGCCTATGCCCCTATTAAATTGGAATTTGGGTCTGGGAAGGGAGTGCCCGGTCACTGGCTCCTCAAGCAATTCTACTGTGCACCCAGTGCTGAGAGGAACTGAGCCAGGTGATATGGCATGATGGTTGTGTGCTTAGGCCCTAGCATTAGACTCACAGGTCCAAATAGAGTACCATTCCATACCTCATTTTTTCATGTATTAAAAGAGAATTAAAAAACCCACCTCAGTGGGTTGTGGTGCGGTGTAAATGAGCTAATCCATGTAACACATTTAGACTAGTACCTGGCACATAATGATTCATAAGTGCAGGCTATTATGATGATAACAGCACCTATGCACGTGACCTTGGCAGGATGCCATCACTGCCCATTACATTCATGAGGAAGCAGGTGCAGAGAATTTAGCTGCCAGTCCAGTCACAGAGTTTATGAGTGAGAAAGCAAGAAATCAATTATAAACTTAGGGTTAAAATACCAAGTTGTCCTGAGATATATTAAATGCCTACACAGGATAGAGTTTGGGCTATGTCTATCAAGCCTTCTGGTGCAATTATCTGAGCCATTATTTGCCTATTATAGATTTCTAGCCAGTATCACACTTTAGACCTAGGCCAGTAGGATTCAGCTCTGCCCCCTCTGGGCACTCCCAAGCTTGGGAGCATCTTCCTCTATATTTCCTAAGTCCCCTTCTGGTGATGGGACCATGAGGGCCAGACCAGAGCTAGATGAGGTACACTGAGTCTGATGGAGTCCCATCTGAACTCCAGTTCCCTTCTGGACCAGCATGTTCCTAATCCTCCAAGGTAATTTTCCTTTAATGGAATTGCACAAGAATGGCCTGCAAGAATAGAGCTGACAAGCTGGTTTGGGGTGACTCAAAGTGTTTACCCAGATAAGAACCCCACAAAAAGTACTAGCTCATCTCCATACACCCTAGAGGCAGCCTTGGTTCCAATGACCAAAACTGTACATTTTACATTTAAACAAGCAATCATTTTCACTGGAGCTATTGATCACTGCATTTTCCTAAGTCTGCATGTTTCATTTACATAAGTCAAACAAAACAATCCAATAAACATTATGCAAATTCAGAAGCAAGGTCATAGTACCATACAGAAACAGCAATAGTGGGTACAAAAAAGATACTCATAAATCTCATAAAACATACTCCTGTATCCCATGACCTCCCAGCCCCTGAGGTAGACAAGACTGTCTAGGTTGATAGCCCATATCTGTACCCACTGAATCTTTTGTTTTAAGGATTAATTTATTTATTTTGAGAGAGAGAGAGAGAGCAAGAAAGGGGAGGGACTGAGGAGAGGAAGAGAATCTCAAGCAGACTCCTGCTGAGCACAGAGCCCCATGCAGGGCTGGATCTCACAACCCTGAGATCATGACCTGAGCCAAAATCAAGAGTAAGATACTTAACCAACTGAGCCACCCAGGTGCCCCTGCACGCACTTAATCTTTAAAACTCAGTTTACCCATCTTGTAAAATAAGACTTAAAACAATACCAGCCTGATAGAATTTTTGCGAGGAATAAATGAGATAGGTAGTAAATAGTTTAGCACAATGTAACCAACATTAGCAACATCGTAGTACTAATATTTACAGGAGTAACATATTAAATGCTCACTAAATGCTGACCTCAGAGCAGCATGTAATAAGTAGGATGATGAAGACAACAGTCTGTGCTGAGGCATAGGTGAGAAAGGCAATGGCCACTGAGAGAATATGGAACGGCTTCTTAGTTTATAAGCAAGTCTCAGAAGGAAAGGTATAATTCTTCCAAAGCATGAATGAAGATTTGGGAACAGGGTGAAGAAGAGAGAAGAGAAAGTCCAAGAGACAGCTGCAAGCCAAGTTGGGGGTTGGTGGCTGACACAGCTGAGTGAAGGCTGTAAGGGACAAGTCAGTAGATAAGCCTGGAAACCTACCAGAAAAATCCATAGGCAAGCACTTCTGCCTTTTCCCTACAAGTCTGCAATGACCCTGGAGGACATGATGAGCACCTGATGAAGTTAGACACCTTCCAGGTGTGTGATGAGCACAGGAATTCTACTTCTAGCACCTGACACAGTCGTCACCATCCAAATGGCAGTCTAGCCTCCAGATGGTAGGTAGACTGTGTAACAACTAGGAAATGAGGTAAAAGAAGAAAAAAGGAGCCAACTAAGTTGAGGCCCAAGAGCTAATAAAATCTAGGCCTCTGTCACCTTCTGGTGCCTTTTCCAACTCCTGTAGTTGGTGCCCCTCAGCAGCAGGCCAGCCTTGTCACAACAGTCTCAAATGCAAAGAGGTCAGCAGCAGCAGCAGGACCAGGTGAGTCTGAGAATTAAGCCAGAGCCCTAAGGTTAGCCTCAGCTCCTGGGGTCTGAGTTTGATACTTGGTTTGAATGACCAGCCAAACCCAGGATATCCATTCATGAGATGTGATCACTCACCCTGTGTCCCCTCCTGTGTCACCCAGGATCTTTAGCTCTTGCACTGTTCCTCTTCCTCGCCAATATGGTGGCCCAGCTCTGCTTCTGGACATGAAGTATCACCATCTCTGGGGAGCTGTCCTCCCACCTCAAAAATAGTGCCCATCATATATGCTCAGATGCCACTTACTTATGACTTCCTGAGTGTTCAACTATCCTCTCGATTTACTTTCACTGTGTCTTAGAGAAGGCAGCCAACCCACTCTAGTCTTTGGAGAAGCAGCTCAGTTTGAGGGGGGACACCCCTCACCACAAGTCCACAGACCCAAGCCTGTCACTTAACAACTGTGTCATCTTGTCCAAGTCACTTCCTAAAAAGCAGACTTAGTGAAATGTAATACAAACAAAAGAATGAGCAACTTGTAAGTGTGCAGCTCAAACTATTAAGAAGTGATAACCACCATGCAGATCCAGAAGGAGAACAATGACCAAGTCATTCTTTTGTCTTTTTTTAATTGAAGTATAATTAACATACAGTGTTATATTAGTTCCAAGTGTACAACATGATATAACAATTCTATAATGACCAAGTCAGGTTTAATATACCCCAAGTAAAAAAAAAATATATATATACCCCAAGTATCCCTTTTGCTCTGGGGCTCCACAAGGCCCTGTGCATGCACAGGTAATAACACAGAAGTTCTCAGCCCTAATAGACCTCCTGGTCTAGAGGGAGCCTGATATATCAATAACTCTAGCACCAGCAGCCACAAACTTTCCAGTAAAATACTGTTCAGGATATAAGTAATATGTAGAGGGTGAAGATAAGATTTAGGGAGCTCCCATAAGAGAATTATCTGTGCTTAGGTTTATTCTACAGAGAGCCTAAACTGTGTAGGAAAGCCCCTTTGAGTATGGTAGGTTAGGCCATAGTTTACAAGATGGTGGCGGATCAAACTGATCAATAACTGGTTTTATATGAGAAATGAACAGGAATTAGGGGAACTGGAAGCAGGGAAGGGAGGTGGGATGAGAAAGGAAGAGAGAAAGGCAAAGAAATATGGCAGATGGTTTGCTCCACAGGTGAAGTGACCAGTCAGAAATTCCCAGTGACGGGGTAACTGAAGAGCCTTTAAGAACAAGGACATCTCATAACCCACTTAAATTTATTTATGTTACTATAAATTATCTTCTCTGCTCTGCAGTGCTTCCATAGAATCTGTGACATTTTTAAATGCTTTGTGTGCATGATTTGGAGGAAAGGCAATGGGAAAGTGCTGAGCTCTAGGGCTGGATAAGCATAAAGCCGAAGGAATAGAACAGAGAAATGAGACTGAGGAAGAGTGAGGACTTAGGGGGACAGGTGCTCTGCTTCAGACATGCCTGTGACAAAGAAATTCCCAGGAATTCACAGAAATCTCAGGTAGGGCACTGTATTTCCCACAGGATGTTCAATGGGATGTTAGTTTTACTCACATCTCAAAGCTCAGGGTGGCATCAGCTGACAATGCTTGTATTTGTGCTTGTCATGGAATATCCTTGGATAATGAATCTATCCTCCTCTGTGATTTTGAATGTATCTGAAATGCATTGCAATAAGCTTAGAATACACAAAATGCTATATGTATATATATTTCCAAGGCCTGTTTGAGATGCAAATAAGAACTGAAATTTCCCAGATCACCTCTGCCTCTGGTTCACAGGTAACCATTCACCTCATTTTATACACAAAAAAATGGAAGTTTGGACTTCTTCATGCTGAAGATCCCTGGTTTCCCACCATCTACAATGCTTTTGGATTGTAGACAGGCAAGCAGACTTTGGATAATCACAAGGCCCTTCCTGGACATTTCAGCACATGTGTTCCTCACAGCCTTCCCTCAAACCATGGCATTCTCCAATTCCAAAAGGTGAGTAGAAAACCTATCAAGCTCAGCAGAACACGCTCTCGTTGGTGCATGGAGCAGGTTTCCAGGTGTCAGTGATCTGCACCAGCTGCCACTTTCTCACACAGGCGGTGTAGTCCTCCATCTGAAATATACATTAAAAGAATGTCAAGGGCAGATGTGAAGGAGGAAAAAGTCTAAGAAAGGCAGTATTTATTTTTGTTTGTAAGGGAGGTCATGGTCTGTATCTCAGCTGACTGAGACATATGCTGCTTCCCAGCAAAAGAAAAACAGCAAAATAGAAAATAGAATAAGAAAGGAAAAAAACATTAGAATGGTTTATTCTACATACTGCCAGAACTGGAGCCAATAGGAGGAATCTTTGGGCTCAATTTAAGAATACTGTAGTGGCTGCATCTGCCCTAAGTAGGAAGACTTTCTTTATGAAGTAGTGGGAAGCTGGAAACTCAGGAAGAGTCTGAATTGCCAATTTTTCAGATATTCTCTGGGGAGGGGTTGAGCAGTGCCAGATACAAAACAGAAAGATTTGGAGCCTCCCAAACATATCATGAAGCAAATCTAACTCCTTCCAAGCACAAGTCCTATCCTGGTTAACAGGATGGCCCGGGGCACTAAATTCCATGGGATAAATCAAAGTGTTCTGTGGGTGTCCTAAAAGAGAAAATTAAGTGACTATGAACTGATGGTTCACAAAGTGAACCATGAAGAAGCCATGAGAAACACAACTGACTGGATTCTAGAGCTCTATGAGCAGCCTAAGATTAAGTCTTAGCATAACCCTCCCAGGGTATTTGTTCTTTAACTGGAATCAAAGTTAAAATAACAGGTTGGAGTTTCAGAGTAGGATAGCAGCCATCGTTCCCTAGGTACCCTTGAAATCACAAAACATTGACAGCTCCTGAATATGTGAGTGGCATAGACTAATGACAGAGTAAGAAGTAATAAGGTTCAACCTGGCAGCTGATAATAGAGTAACAATAAAAATCTAGGCATGCCTATCCCAAAATCACTTTTCAACATCTTACATGTCAACTTTGTCAAATGTTAACTTTAAATGCTTTTAAGTAAAGTATGCAAAGAGAGCCAAATTAAGGAAACAATATGCAGGGAAAAAATTCGCCTCTTAATTAGATCCTTCTCATTCAATAGACTTACCCTATTTCACCCTATTAACTTCATTGATTTTACTTTTAGAAAAGGAACAAAGACCCCCAAATATCTAAAATACTTTTGACTTGATTAAGAAGAAAAGATCAAACTGCTGAGAAAAATATGTCCAAAGGGAAGATTGATTTTTCCTCTAGCTTATAACAAATCTATTAGCACCAACTTGGTGAAAGATTCCAAGAATACACACCCTGGAACTTTCATGATGCTCACTGAATTCTGTTTGCTAGTGTTATGGATTCAACTGTGTCCTCCCAAAATTCATATATTGAAACCCTACCTCCCAGAACCTCATAATGTGACTATATTTGGAAATAGGGTTTTTATTTTTTTTTAAGATTTTATTTATTTATTCATGAGAGACACAGAGAGAGAGGCAGTGACACAGGCAGAGGGAGAAGCAGGCGCCATGCAGGGAGCCGGACGTGGGACTTGATCCTGGGACTCAGGATTACGCCAGGGGCCGAAGGCAAGCACCAAACCACTGAGCCACCCAGGGATCCCATGGAAATAGGGTTTTTAAAGAGGTGACAGCAGTTAAATGAGATCATTGAGTGAGCCCTAATCCAACATGACCAGTCTGCTAAGAAGAAGAAGAGTTCAGGACACAGACACATACGGAAGGAAGACCAGGTGAAGACACAGGGAGAGGACAGCCATCTACAAGCCAAGGTGACAGAGACCTCAGAAAAAAACAACTCTGCTAACAGCTGGATCTTGGACTTCTAGCCTCCAGAATCATGAGAAAATAAACTTCCGTTCTCTTTTTTTTTTTATTGTTTTAATTTAATTTTTATTTCTCATGGGGAATAACTAAGCATGTTGCATCTGCCCAGGATGTCAATAACAAGATGAGGACTTGGGGTGGGAAGTGTTCATGGTCCACGGCTTGCTCAGGTGTATGGAAGGAAGTCCACAGGAATATTGGCTCTTCTGTTCTGCACCCCACTGAGCATGCACCTAAGACCCCCTGGTGCTTGTTCCCAGACATGCCCCTTACTTTCCTTTTTTTATTTTTGTATATTTTTTTATTGGAGTTCTATTTGCCAGCATATAGCATAACACCCAGTGCTTATCCTATCAAGAGCCCCCCCAGTGTCTGTCACCCAGTCACCCCAACTCCCCACCCACCTCCCTTCCCACCACTCCTTGTTCATTTCCCAGAATTAGATGTCTCTCATATTCTGTCATCCTCACTGATATTTTCCACTCATTTTCTCTCCTTTCCCCTTTATTCCCTTTTCCAATTTTTAATATTCCCCAAGTGAATGAGACCATATAATGTTTGTCCTTCTCCGATTGACTTACTTCACTCAGCATAATACCCTCCAGTTCCAACCACATCAAAGTAAATGGTGGGTATTCGTCATTTCTAATGGCTGAGTAATATTCCATTGTATACATAGACCACAGCTTCTTTATCCATTCATCTTTCGATGGACACCGAGGCTCCTTCCACAGTTTGGCTATTGTGGACATTGCTGCTATAACCACTGGGGTGCAGGTGTCCTGCCATTTCACTGCATCTGTATCTTTGGGGTAAATCCCCAGCAGTGCAATTGCTGGGTTATAAGGTAAACTTCGGTTCTTAAGTTCCCCAGTCTGTGGTACTTTCTGGCAACTCTAGCAAATTAAGACATGCAGTATTCCAGACAAGTCTATATTGTCATCTCTCTTAGCCTGAAAAAGTCTCCAGTTGTTTACATACTATCAGAAAGAAAAAGAATATTGTAAAACATCTGTTTCATTTATTAATTTACTCCTTAACTCAATACATACATACTAAGAACCACTGCACCTTCACTCTCAGTACTCTGTAAGGTAGAATAACAGAGACATTTAACACCAGTCTCCGCCCTCAAAGACATTACAACCCAAAAAGGGGGCAACTTGTAAAGACCCAGATAGACCTATATTCAAGCCATGACACAGCAAGGTGAGCTTGAACCAGTGACTTAAAGTTTCTAGGCATCAGATTTCTCATTTACAGAATGGGGCAATAATAAGAGCACATAGACATTCTGTGAAGATAAATTAGACAATGTATATAATACACTCAGCATAGCGCCAGGTACATATTAAAGGCTCAAGCAACATTAACGATTGCTAGTGTAATAATTATTTTAGTAATGAGGAATATAAACCAGGGCCAAAGAGTGATCCAGGAATAGGAGACATTAATTAATGTGGGCTTGAATCATGTGACCAACCACAAGGAAAGGTAAAGCTTAGAAAGGGGACATTCCAGTCTTTTCCAGGAATGAAGGATCTGAAAAGGACAGAAAAGTTGGTCAGGATGGACAGCAGAAGGCTCAAGTAGAGGAGCCCCTGGAAGCTTAATGTTGGGAGCAGACCTGAGCTGAGTGATCCCTGTGGGCCTGGATTAGGCTTGGGACAGAAGCTTTTGGAATCAGCACAGCCATCCTGGACTTGAGTATGTCTTCAGTTATGTCTTTTTCAACATGTTTATGAATTCCTAGCTGTGCATATCAACTGCATGAATGACATTAGGCTGAAAAGAAAATTAATTTCTTGTAATCCAGCTTCAAATGTCTCTTAACAGGCTATGGTGATGAGCTGAATCTTACAAGATGTCATTTTTACAAAGATAAATGCAAATTTCTACAGTTGGCTCTAAATAGTCTACTGCACAAACAGGCTGGGCCCAGTAGCAGTTAAAGAGAAAAGACTCAGAAATTTTAGGGGATATAGAACTCATTGCAGATTGTGGCTCATCTTCAATGCCATAAACAGAAACACAATATTGAAAATTGGAAAATAATTGTTGTTTTATTTTTAGCTAACGTCAATTTGATCACATCTGATGTATTGTGTTAAATTTGAGCATCACACTTCAAGAAGGAAGTGAACAAACTGGAACATACTCAGAAAACAATAATTAGAGCTGAAGGAACATCAATCTGTATGCTTAGAAGAAGAAATGGTAGAGAAGGCAAAATGTGAGCTGGATTTGTGACATTGGACAGGAAAGGAAAAACTGGAAAAAGAGGTTTGGAATCAGAGGTGTATAAAGAACGCTCGCAAGCACGTAAGAAAGTTAATCTAGTTAGTGTGGATGTTGAAAAAGCAACTGTATCTTTTTTTTTTTTCTCTTTAATGGATATGCAATGGGTTATGCCTCAAACACTTGAAGATAAATTTTGACCCCATTCCTAGATCCACCGAGCCCACATAACAACAATTTGAGAACCACCACTGACACAACTCACCAAGTAATGGAAAGATATGAGGGATTCATTTTTGTTCTGTGAAAGGAAAAAATCATTGTACCATCCAATATCTCTTAAGTTATTTGCATGTGTGTGTGTGTGCTTGAACCTGCTCCCCTCCAATGGGCTGGTAAGGAAAGAAATATTCATTGGGAATCTCAGCACTGCCCCTTCCACACTGGCTTTCTCTCCACATCCTCTTGCTCTGATTGATGGATATTGGTGAATAACCCAACACTGTATAAGCAAGGTTGTCAGCAAAAACCTGTGATGATTTTCCCAAACTCCCTTTACCTTTACAAGTTTCTTCTTTCCAACCACCACCACCATCACAGACAAAACCAAGCAGAGAGTGTGCTCAAGCACTTTCTTTAGTTCCCCAGAGCCCCCTGTGACAGTATTGCACATTCTCACCTCCTACTCAAGTCCCAGATGTTTCCTGGCTCCTGTCCCTTTGTCAGAAGTGGCCTGTTCTGCTAAAACACCTACAAGGGAGTAAATGTTATAAACTCATCCATGACTGAGGTGACCACAGCCAAATAATTGTTTGATGGATTCTGCAATTTAGTCTCATCTAAGGAGAGAGGGTCCTTTGTGCCAAATTCAATGTTTGGAAGCTCTTTTCCCATTCCAATGGACATGTGTACCTTGAATCTGGACTTGGGCTCTTTGGGCACTTCTGTCTCTGGGTACACAGAGGGTAGATGTCTTTCAGCCTGTGCCCAAATCATCATAACACACAGGCCTCACACTGCTGCAGCTTCAGACAAAGTATAGAATAATCTGAAACATAGCAGAAGCTGTAAACTCTGGGCTAAAACTTGCCAGGAAATATTCACTTGTTCTCATCAGGCCACACCAAGAAGAAAAAAAAGGCCACAGACCAAACAGATAAAGAAGAATGAAAAATGGAGGAACCCATGGTTACTAAAAACAAGGCTATTTTTGCAAAGCTCATAAGCTCACCTTATGGAGCAAAGCCCATCAAAACAGACGACACCCATATAAACTTCCACATAAAGGAGCAGAAAATCAAGATTAAGCCAAGACTGTGATGGGCACGTAGGGACTCCTGGGTTTTGTGAAAGGCAGAAGTCAGGCTGTACCCCAGCTGCCTACCAGAAAGAGTCATGTTTGACCTGAGTTCAAAAAGCCAGTCTAGATTTTTCCTCTCCTTCCAGTGAGTCAGAAATTCTGCAGCAAAGTTAACTGCTTGTTGTCTGATAGCTGAGGCTAGGACTTCCAATACTATGCTGTATAACAGTGGTGAGAGTGGACATCGTTATTGAGTTCCTGACCTTTGGGGAATAATTCTCAGTTCTTCCCCATTAAGGATGATATTTGCTGTGGGTTTTTCATAGATGGCTTTTATGATAGATGAATGGGTAAAGAAGATGTGAGATATATAGATATATATATATATATATACACATTTGCAACACCATGGATGAAGCCAGAGGGTATTATGTAAGCGACATAAGTCAGTCAGAGAACTACAAATACTGGATGATCACACTCATATGTGGAATTTAAGAAACAAAACAGATGAACATAGGTGAAGGGATGGAAAAATAAAATAAGATGAAAATTGAGAAAGAGGCAAATCAAAAGAGACATTGAACCCTAGGAAACAAACTGAGGGATGCTGAAGGACAAGTGGGGGGGGGAGGGTAACTGGGTGACAGGCACTAAGGAGGGTATTTGGTGTGATGAGCACTGGGTGTTATATGGAACTGATGAATCACTAAACCTCTGAACTAATAAAAAAAAAAAAGTTAACTTTTTGCCCTGATTCCTGCTATACTTCCTTTCCAAGAGTCACTTTGCATTTAAAGGAATTCTGCTGCCCCAAGACTTAGGAGATTTAGGAGGATGTTAACCATTCCTCCAACAACCCCTGGGGCATTCTCCAACTTTTTTTTTTTTTTTTACTGTAGACTATAAATCTATTTTATTTTTAAAAATGTAGAGACCATTACCTCCCTTTTATCCCTGCTGACAACACTGACCTTCAGCCCTCTCATCCTTATAAAACAACACATAACCACCTTTTCCACCAACAACATGAGATAAAGCAACAGAAAAAAATACTGCCTCCTGTCACAATCATACAACAGTGCCAGACACCATTCCATTCATGTTAAGTGTAACATCTCACTTAAATTCCACAGCAGTCCTATTTTGCTAGTGAGTCAACTGAGATACAAAAGGGTAAAGTGCTTTGCTCAAAATCAAATGACTAATAAATGGAGAAGCCTGGTCTTCTTTTAACCAATAAACTACTGGCTCCTGACACCTACACAAGCCAAAAATAGCACCAACCCCGCGGTGCCCCCCCCCCCCAGCCTCTTTTTCTGTGTCATACATCCTCTTCTCATAATCCACTTTCCTCCAGTGTTCTCCTTTTGCCCCAATATTTTTCAAAGATAACACACTATGCTAGTTGAAACAGTACTTTCACATATTGTTGGTTGCATTAAAAATAATAATTATTATTATATACACACACACACACAATCTTCTCCATGGTGTATGTAACTCAAGTCCTAATAAAATTAAGACTATGAAAAAAGTTTGTGTCTGTAAATCACTTCCTATTAAAATTCATACCACTTTATCTCTTAATTTGATTTCAATGAATCTATACCAAGCAAATAATTAGTCCCCTGAAGTGTTGTCCTCACCCCCTCTAAACCTACTGAAATCTATACATCTATCAAGGTCCAAAATAATTTCTTCCAACTTTATAAAACTTTTAAGGCCACGAGGTGCTCTCTCTCCTTTGAATTTCCATTGCACTTTGTGCCTTTGCCTCTTATGCCTGGCATTGCTAGTTAGCAATATTTTCAAATTCAGCGAGCTTTTATGATGCCTACAATGGACTGGGATCTATGTTAGCACTGGGAAGGCAAAGGCTAAGAGGACATGAATTACGATCTTGCTAGATCACCTCTTATCCTTTCTCGCTAACTGGGCTGCAGTCTCCTTGAATTTGAAAAGACCATTACCTATTTATTTTTTATATCTGAAGTACCGAATACAGAGTCTTGCAAAAATACAGCAGGCACTCAGTTACTTAATAAACTTTTTGCTAAGAGATCCATTTAATGATACAATGTGGGGTCCTCAGTTCCGGAATCCTGATTCCAAAAACTTCTCTTGTGGTAGGCTAGTATCAGCTGAGGTTGTCCCAACCCTGGAGAGTCTGGTCTTGATGACTTTGGGAGAAGAACTTAATTCTCAGGGTAAATATCAATCCATACTTCCTCTATATATGATACAAATGAAGTCCCCCCCAAAAAAATTTTTTTCACTAGGGAAAATATATTTCTACATGTCTAAAATATAATTCAACCACTAATAATAATAGAGATGCTTATTCTATATTAAGGGCACATGGCACTTTATAGATAAGTCTACCAAACCCAGTGGATCACAAATTTATCCCTAGTCTCTTCCCACAGCACTACACTATGCTCTATTTCCCTAATATACATATATATACATTTTAGCAATAGATCTTTCCAGGGAAAATTTCTTCTGTGTTTCTCAAAATGTCCTCCAAAGACACTGTAAGTCACCCAAAGAAAAGGAACAGAGACTTCTTACCTTTTCTCTCATCTCCAGCCCTGCCCACCTCCACTCCTACCCCATCATTCACCTCATATACTTTTTCTAGCCCTCATATGGCCGGAGTTTTCCTTCCAAGCTCACTGTGCTTATTTTTATTTTAGAAAATATCTATTATTAGAAAGGATAAGCCAGAGAGAGGCAGGTATATGGAGCACGGACCTTTCGAAGTACAGAGACTCTTTAAGGATCCAATATAGATAAAATAGTGTCCCAATTGGAAGCAAAAGGCACACTCAGATTAGGATAATTTAAGAAGGGTTGAATAAAGGGATTGTTTATAAATAAGGTCTTTCCTTTGTCAATAGGAGGGGTTCCTATGACTCAGTGGCGGGGGGGAGGAAGGGGGTGCCCTGGGTGACTCAGTCAGTTAAGCATCTGATTTCAGCTCAGGTCATGATCTGCTCAGGTCCTTTCCACTCAGTTCTAACTTCTGCTTAGGATTCTGCAGTCCAGTACCTGTGGAGCCCCACTAGCCAGGGAATCTGCTTCTCCCTTTCCCTCTGCCCCTCCCCCTGCTCGTATATATGTGTGTGCTCTCTCTCTGTCAAATAAATAAATAAAATCCTTTAATAAAATAAACAAGGATGTTACTGTGGAGGAATATTAGAAATATTCAAAATGAGAAAGATCTAACATATACTGTACCCTAATAAAAAACACATTTGGTTAGAGGGATATTAACAAATATTTTATTACATAGAATGAACCTATATTAGCCAGTCTCTATTTCAATTTCCTTATAATTAGAAATGTACAAATTGCCCACCATCAGGACCAAGGCACTGTCACCAGTGGCAAACAAAGGAGTAGTATATATTTTGTGTTATTAACATCTTAAAAGAACTCCTATTTTATCAGAAGACTTTGTAGTGTGTGTATAGAAGCATATGCACAAAATGTGATGAAAACAGACCACCAGCTCTGGGAAGTACAAGTCCAGCTATCACACCATGGATCTCAGAGTCATTACCAATTAAATGGGAGAAATATACTCTCTACTCCCCTAGAGAGTGTTGTTGCAACAGACACATGAAAGTCCTTAATAAGCCATAAATGCTGTTCCCATATATGCCTTTTACTATTGTCCCATTATATAGGTATATTGGATTTTCCCAGTAAACTGACAGCTTCTTCAGGATTGAGACCACTCATTTTCCACAGTATCTACCACAGAACCTAGCATATGGTAGATGCTCAATAAATTGTTGATACATAGAAACAAATCAGCACTTCCCAATATTTATTTTAAAGGATTTTATTTATTTATTCATGAAAGACAGAGAGAGAGAAAGGCAGAGACATAGGCAGAGGGAGAAGCAGGCTCCAGGCAGGGAGCCTGATGGGGGACTTGATCCTGAGACCGCAGATCACGCCCTGAGCCAGGGATAGGTGCTCAACCGCTGAGCCACCCAGGTGTCCCAGCACTTCCCAATATTTAATGGGATTCAGTTATGACATCGTGACTAAGCATAGTGATTTTATATGGAGAAACAAAGATTCAAAGTTAGGGAATTCTCATTTTATTATGAAATTGCTATTAGTTTATGCCAGAGCTTTTACAAAGCAAGTAATCTTTGTGGAAAATCCATCAGTGGAAAGGAAGAGCCAGAGGAGGGGCAGGTGGATGGACTCACTGCCAGAAGGAAAGTGTATCAGTGAAAATCTCAAAAGGAAGTAGCACCCTTACCTGTCCAGGCACTCAGGACAAACACAGCTGCAGGTATACTTCTGCCCCAAGCCCAGCCTCCTTCCAGAGATCTTCCCACCCAGAGATCTTCCCCAGCCAGCCATGCCCTTGCAAGTTTTCTCGACATTATTCCTCTCATCCAGGGCTCTTTTGTTGCTGGCTGTTAAAACTGAAACCTTTTATGGTGTATATAAGCCAGAGGTGACACAATTAAATGAAACTATTTGTCATATAAAATTTACATCAGCAGGAATTAAACGTCAAATAACTTAGGATTGACAGCCTCTACTGAGTCATAAAGACTCTAAATTAGTCTTGTGAAGGGTATTCTCATACAGTCCCTAATAAACTCCACTCCACCTAAGACTTACTTACCAAAAGTGCAGAAAGGAGAATATCAATGATGAGGTTGCTTGATTCCTCACCAAAACGAAAAAGAACGGAGATTAAAATCTATCCTGTACTAACTATGGAAAGTGCAACATAGGAAAACTTGAATCCTATCTCCAACTGATTTCGTTGCGTGGCCTTGCACCATTCACACAAGTTATTCTAATTTTTAGGTAATACAGTCCACTAGCCTTCACTGCTTCACGAAGCAACTTTCTTTTAAATTATTTTTCGGAGCAGTGTTGGTTTAGAGAACAACTGAATAGCAAGTAGAGTTCCCATATACGCCTACCTTCCTCTACCCTGTTTCTCCTGTGATTAATGCCTTGCATTCATGTACCACATTTGTTACAATTGATGCTTCAATATTGATATGTTATTATTAACTAATGTCCATAGTTTACATTAGGATGCTGTACTCAGTGAATTTAGACAAATGCCTAATATCACGTATCCACCATTGTAGTATCATACAGAATAGTTTCGCAGCCCTAATTTAAAGACTTAAGAATTAAGTGAAACAATTGAGGAGTATTTTTTTGACCTACCAATTTCTAGATAAGTATTAGCTTGTAGCAATGATAGGCTTCCTTCCTTCATTTATTTAACCTAATGCTAAGTACTGGTGACATAAAAATGAATAAGACACAGTTCATATCCGGTAGGCATTGGGAATTGTGCACATTAATAACAATCATGGGTTATGATTTTCATGGTAGAGATTTATAAAATATTAATTTAGAAAGTTAATATACATCAAGTATTGATTCTGCAACAGGAGCAGTTACATGTTTCATGTCATAATCACTAATCCCCTATAGCCAGCCACCTATGTGGTTGCTACTGTCCTCATCCACCTTTTACATATGAGGACCTGGGAGAGGCATAGTGACCTATTCTACTGAGAGAACACAAGAGCTCCAGAGAAGAGGTGACTGAGCCAAGCTTCTAAAGCCATCTAGAGTAATCGAGCATATAGCAGGGAAAGGGCTCACAGAGCAGGAGGAGCAAAGGGAAAGAGGTCATAGTGTAGTCACAGAACATGTGTGGGCTCAGATGCCAGACTGAGTTCATGAGTTCAGACAGTAGGCAAAAAAGAGGCTGAAGGGAGAGATGAGCCTGGGCAGAAAGGCAAAAGCCAATTCATGGGAAGTCTTGGGCATGTGCTCAGGAGATGTGCCTTCATGCTATAGGCACTGAGGTGCCTGAGGTTTTTCTGTGATTTATTTATGCTTTTGGAAAGACTATTTTAGAGCAGGCTTTAGAACAGTTTGGAGAATGGAAAGAATACAGATTATGAGACTCAGTTTGGTGGACAACATATATGATATACCAGGACTGTGCAAAGTGCTTTGTATGATGTGCTTCACTTATTTATGTCCCAACTTGGGGCCAGGCAGGAGGTGATGAGACTCTACACCAGTGGATGTGGGGATGACTAGACATATTTTCTTTAAAATATTTTGTTTATTTGAGAGAGAGAAAGAGCACAAATGACAGGAGGGAGTAGCAGAGGGAGAGAGAGAAGCAGACTCCCTGCTAAGCAGAGAGCCTGATGCAGGGCTTGATCTCAGGACCCTGAGATCATGACCTAAGCCAAAGGTAGACACTTAATTGACTGAGCCACCCAGATGCCCAGCCAGGATACGTTTTATAGACATTAAGGAAACCAGAGGCTTAGAAGTAAGTGTAAGCCACAAGAGTTCATGACTAATTCTCAGGGCCAAAAGCTGGAAATACAGGGTAGAAACAAAAGCTAAGCATGGTTATGCTAAAGTCTTGAGAGACATGGAGAACTCAGAACTGGAGCAGCTTTAGTGACAACAGGCTGAGCAGAAAGGAGCCAAACATGAGTGATGCCAGTTCTGGGCATCAGGTGGGATGCTGGTGGACATCAATTTTAGAACCAGTATGTGGGGCCAGCAGCCATCAGTAGTATGATCAGTGATATGGGCAACCAAGTAGGGGGGACAGATAAGATGTGGGGAGATAATATTTTTAAATTTTTCCCAATTTATTTTTTATTTCTCAGGGATATTTTATCATAATGATAAATCATCATCATCATCATCATCATCATCATTTGTCTCCCTTCAATACTAAATACAGAGCCAAAAAATGCAGCTAATTACCTCCAAGAAGATACACCAAAACAAGATCAAGCCATAGGTAGTCTTTTGTAGACTTATAGGCCATGCAAATGTGTATGTGCACACATGTACACACACACACAAGTCTCTTGAAAACCATGCTTTCAAATGCAGGAGCCAGGTGCTTGGTTGAGGATGATACTTTTATTATGCTAAAAATCTTTACATAAGGACTAAATAACCATTACATTAGGGAAAAGGCCTAATATTTCTAGGTAAATTATATATTGAGAAGAGAAAACAGAATATATAGGAGCTAGGTAGATCATTCAAAGTTTTAAAAGTTTTACCAGCTAATACAAGGTCTTTCCCTTCCAAGAGAATCTAACTGCACGAGACCAGGGGTTCTGAAAAATTAATGACCCCTGGAGCAGCCTTTGGTCAAAGCCAATGGGAGATGGTGTGTAAATACCCTCCATCCCTCAAGGGGATAACTCAAGGCCCATGTTCTATGCAGACTCCTAGAGTTCCCAATAGGCTTGAACTTCAGCAACTTACAGAGAAAACTTGCTTGATAACACAGCTTTTATTGGCTGCCTTTCCTTTCTGTCCACTTCACACTCTCCTACTGCTGTTTCCTGGGATCGCCTCCCAAATAAACTATACCCAGTGGAATCATTGATCTATAGAGAATCCAAACAAAGACACCTTTATGACATGAGTCACATGATTAGATCTACAGCAGGAAGGAGAGAGAGATGAGAGAGTTCATGGCTAATGGCTTTAACTTCTTCTGTGATAAGAGAAAGCAAGACCATCTTTGCAGAATGAATTTGAGGAGTGGATGGAGTTGTATAAGAGCTGCTGCTGTGATGAACAGATGAGGATACCAACTGGGACCTTGTAGGAAGATCATAGAGCAGTACTGAGAATCTAGCTAAAGTTGGAAACCACACCTGTACCCGCATGTGCTTTTCCCCTATCTACAGCATCCAGCCATCTGGGGCCTGAAGCAGAGAAGCAGACGGTCAAATTGATCAAAAGTGGGAAATGTATGGGGAAGCTGCAACAAAAGCCCCTGGAGTGAGATAATTGGACACACTCAAGGCAAGGCAATGACTGAAGTGATACACCATAGCCCAGGAAAGACAGAAAAGCTATGACTGGAGAGTGGAAGGAGGGAGCAGAGGTGAGGTTGAAGAATACGTGTGATGAAAGAGAAGCAGCAAGGGGCTGGAGAGACAGGAAGTTTTGTTCAGAGACAGGTAAAGCTGCCTCTAAAACATAAAATTTTAGATATGGATCAGGGCTAAGGGATGCCCCAGAACTAGACAACCCAACATGTGTGGTCTGATGACCATGAATTAAAACTGATTGTAGTTTAGAGATACACTGTAAGACTGCTTTGGATTTGCCAGTTGTTTTCATGTTTTTTGCTCTCCTTGAGCCTTCAGAGAGGAGGAAGGATGTCACTTTTCCTCTTTCATTTTTCTTTACCCCCATCTCTGTCTTCTCTCCAAAAGTGAGGAATTGGCATTAGATGCTGTGACCCATTGCTCTATTGGTCCAACCATAGACAGGAAAAATATGGGTAAGCATCCAGAAGTCATCACATGGACAGGATTCCTGCCTAGTGTGTTGGACAACATGAGCTCTAAGATTCCTTCAATCTCTGATTGCCTGAGCAGCAGGGAACCCCAGTTCTTATCAACCGAATGTAAAGTACCTGAACTCACGAGCAATGTCCTGTTCTCTCACCTGTATACAGGGAATTCTCAGTAAATTTCTCTCATTGGAGTGAACAAAAGTTCTTAAAATCCTCTAGGCTTGCAGAAACCAAGGACTGCTCACAATCAGGGAATCTGTTCACACATTTTAAACTGAAGAATGTTCCCTCTAGCTTCCGCTCTGCTTCAGCCTATGGAGCCATGAATTAATTGAAGGATCCAGCTGATACCTGGATTGCTGCAAACAGCCACATCACCAATGCCACAAAGGCACTCCTTTCCCACTCAACTGTGCAGCATTTTGTAACAATAAATATTGCTAAAAGAACAAAAGTCCCATTGACACCCTCATGGCTGACAAGGTCTTGATTCGTTTGTGTTAATGTGGGGCTAGATTCCCTCTTCATTAATTACACATCAGTGACATATTTGCCTGTGTGGCTCTAGGGGCTGATGATTGCACAGTGACAAGAGCCAGGGAGGCTGCCTCTTAATAACCTTGGCACATCTGGCCCCTGGGGTCTCCCCCCAGGAACCTGTGTGGGAGCAATTATAAATACAAACACTGCAGAAGGCTTGCCTAGACTGACAGAGAAAATGTCATCTCAGCTACAAAGGGGGAAAACTGCTGACATTGTATGTTCAACATGCTGTTGGGGAGAGGTTAGGAGATAAATAGCTGTCTGAGAAAATAAGAAGTTTTATTATTAATATAACGTGATCATCATGATCACCATTTACATGTCTATTACATCTTAAGGTTTATGGGATAAACTTTATCTTTATAAACTTTATCTAATATCTTATTTGAGCTCCTCTATTAGACCAGGAACCAAATTTGCCTTATACCCAATGCCTAAGTCAGTGCCAGTATGAATGAATAAATGAACTCATAAAAGGAAAATAAAGTAAGACCAGCATTATAACTATGTCCATTTCTCAGATAAAGCAATTGAGGTACAGAACATTTTAGGGATTATCTCAGAATCATACAGTTCAGTGGAGGCAGAGTGAGGATTCCATCCAGGCTTTCTGTTTCTCAGCCCCACTACACTGACCAGTGAGGGAGTTTGGCATGGGTGTGGTGATTAAGAGTACACAAAGCACAAAACTTCTTCAATGACTATCTTCTCACCATCAGTGGTGTATTCTTCAGAAGGATGCATGCAAAATGCTGAATTCTGCTGATCTCAGTGAATGGGAGAATTATATCCAGTCCTCAATCCCAGCAGATGACATAGTGATTTTCTGCTGGCTGAAGACTGTGGGGACTTACCTCTTCAGGATTGCCACTCACAGAGCTGGGCTTCCTCTCTTAAGCCTCAGGTAGCACCAAAATAATGGAGCTCCCAAAGCTTTGTTAGATACAGCAGCATGTAGGAACAAGATTACCACTCTGATGATTCCTTTCTTAGCCCAGGCTCAACCTATCCTGTTACGGTTCTAACCAATTCCTGTAGTACATGATGCTCTAGAATTCCCCACCTGCTTTGAATAGCTTTTTTTCACCCCACCAAATGTGGCCAAGGCCTACACCATACCCTAAAGTCCATCAGGTTCTTATAGCTAGCCTGGGATCCACTTGCCCTTTAGGCTCTGGTGATGCTACTAATCTCCATCCCTTAAGGTGTGGATTGTTGAATATCCATAGTTACAGGTCCTGGTCCTGGTCCTTTCTGGAGCATTAACATTTACATTAAATGTGAGAGAGAACCCAAAGAAACCTGGATATAATGGATGTTTTTCCCTTCCAGCCTCAGAGATCCTGAATCCCTGGTTTGAGGACAAACTAATACATTCATCACAATTTTCCTACTGGAAGCTGACACTGGATCTTTTACTCACAGGTCACAATCTGTATGAGTAACTAAAGTCCATTGACAGAGAAATATAGAGAAGGGATTTCATTGGTGGCCTCTAGCAAATTTCTTGCAGTTGAGGGTAGGGGGCTGGTACAGAACTACTTAAGGCTGCCTATATCCCTGGAATATCTAGGCAATACCTCTTTCCCCTAAGGTGTAGTCCCTGTACTTCTAATGTTTTCTCACATCTACATGCATTTCCCTTCTGGTAATAGCACTTGGATTCTCCTGGGAAGGGCTTTCCCCATTCACTGCTCATCACGTTTCGATGGAACATAACCCCTCCTCTAGAGCTCCAGGGGCAGGTATGTGACTGGTCAGAATTTTCCATCCCCTGAGCTGGTGACTGCATCAGGGATAGGCATGTGACCCAGTTGGTCAAATCAGACTCACTGCCTAGACACTTGCTAGAACTACTGAGAAAGAGTAAGGTACTTTCACTTTGGTGGAGAATAAATCTAGAATCCCTAGTGACCATATTGCTGTTGGAAAGGAAGAGCTTGACTGAAAATTAAAGTAGAATAAAGCAGAGCCAAAGATGAAGAAACAATCCTAATGCTGAGGGATTCTTTAACCTGGTTTTATCATGACAACAGATGACTCAAGAATGACTAAGCCACATCATGGAATAGAAGCTACACACTGTTCACCATGCAGTTAGCATCATACAGTTATATTCAACAAATTCTACATTCCATAGCTGTTCTCTCTATTGAAGTAATTATTAGCCACATGTGCCTATTGAGCACTTGAAATGTGGCTAGTAAATTGACATGTGCTGCAAGTAAATGCACACTGAATTTCAAAATCTTAGTGTGTGAAAAAGAATGTAAAATTTCTCATTAATGGGGATCCCTGGGTGGCTCAGCAGTTTAGAGCCTGCCTTCCACCCAGGGCTTTATCCTGGAGTCCCAGACTCGAGTCCCACATCAGGATCCCTGCATGGAGCCTGTTTCTCCCCTCTGCCTGTGTCTCTCATGAATAAATAAATAAAATAATTTTTAAAAATTCTCATTAATATGTTAACTAGAATTTAAATAAAAATTTGGGGAAAATGTCTCAATACTTTTATGTTGACCACATGTTGAAAAGATATTTTTGTTATATCTAGTTAAAAATAATATATTATTAAAATTAATATTTTAATGGGATTTTTTAAAGATTTTATTCATTTATTCATGAGAGACATAGAGAAAGGCAGAGACATAGGCAGAGGGAGAGGCAGGCTCTCTGTGGGGAGCTTGATGAGAGACTCAATCCCAGGACCCCGAGATCATGCCCTGAGCCAAAAGCAGATGCTCAACCAGTGAACCACCCAGGTGCCCCAGGAATAGGATTCTGATAATATTCATTTACAATTTATTCCATGCAGGCTCTATGATAGTTCCTAGACATTTGCTAAGGGGAGAGTGACATTACCATTTACCATTGAAAGCAGAACATTTTAAGAGTGAAAGAGGACAGTATAAGTGATTATCTCAAAACACAGTATAAGTGATGTCTCAAAACTCATAAGACAGTTATGTGCCAGACAAACCAAGATACACAGTTAGTAGTCTAAGATTCCTCTTCTTCTAAAGTCTAGATTCTTCTGACCCTCCCTTGCATGCCCCACACAATTACTACCTTATGTTAGTCTAAACTGGCATTTTGCTTTTGGAAATTCTCTATTTCTTCTTTCTTAAAAAAAAGATTTTATTTATTTATTCATGAGAGACAGAGATAGAGAGGCAGAGACATAGGCAGAGGGAGAAGCAACCTGGTGCAGGACTCAATCCCAGAATCCTGAGATCATGACTTGAGCCAAAGGCAGACACTCATCCACTGAGCCACCCAGGTGCGCCTCTCTATTTCTTCTTATACAACCGTTAAATTTTGCTTTTTAGATCCCTTATCAAATACATTGTTAAAAATATTTTGTGTCTGGCATCTCCTTTAATTGCTATTTATTATTTTTGACAAATATGAATTAGGTTCCTGTGCTGTTTCAGACATTTTATCTTCTAAAGATGTCTGTCCTTTCTGGGGGCATGGTGTTGGTTCTGTCTCTCTTTCTGCATATAAACGCTGTGAGCCTTCCTTCCTTCTGTACCCTATAGGCTCTCTGACAATCTTAGGTGATGGGAACTTCCCTGAAGATTTCTGAGCTGAAAGCACATTGTCCCTTTGAAAAGAAATATGGACCCCACGGTATTTCCTTGGAAACATCATTAAACCTCTTTCTAACAGCAGTATGTGCTAGTGCCATTCTGTGTTATATCATGGAGGTTCTGTGTGCATCCTTATACACTGCTTTTGGTCCACATTGACCTGAAACATATAGAGGAAAGGAAATATAAAGATCAATCTAGCCCCTGATGCTGGATTACAAAACACAACATGAACAGCAAATGTGGGAATCCCTGGTTATCCCCACTTACTTGGAGAAATAATAAAGTCCAGAAAAGCATAACTGTACCTCACAGAGCATAACTCTCTCACAGAGAATCCCAGAGGGCCCAACTGTAATTTTGTAAAAAGTTCAATACACGAATCTAAAACATTAGCAACCATATTAAATTAGTGGCATTCCTTGGAATGTTATTAGAATATCAATCGTAATTGATACATTATTTCCATTTACTAGTTCTTTCCAGTTACTAGTTGTGTTTATAGCATTCAGAGCTATACACAAGAAAACACAAGAAATTTGCACTTGTGTGTACAGCCTATGTGTGTACCTATTTGAGTAACACTGTAACAGAAACAAATTATTCCAGCTTTAGAAATATGGCATCACATTTTTTGGAGGGCAAGATGCCTCAGGATTCAGAGAAGCCTATAGATTCTCTCAGAAATCAGAGAGGTGACCAATTAGCATGTGGTTATCTCATAAACTCTGTTTCAGTAATAATATATTGAGACATTCAACTGAAATGTCCTCCGTTCCCTGTGAATGTCATCGCCCAGCATTCCCCACCACACTGAATCAGTAGAGGGAGGATCCACCCTAAAGTAAAGGGGTCATTGCTCAGTGCTGAGTTTCAAATTGGGTTTTTCAAATCAAGGGTAAAACCATAATCTTAAAATCCTAGCTGTGTCGAAGGAGCAAATGGTTTTCCAAACTCCCAAAGTTGCTCTCTACATATCAAACAAAACTTGAGTTTGGGAATAGAGTACAGAGAGGGTCAAGGACAGGAAGCTGGGCACCGGGAAGGGGAGAGCCATTTCACTTCTGGCAGAAAGTGGAAGAGAGACCCTGAAGGACCAGGAGGAGCAAAAAGGCCAGCAGTGTCTTCACTCTCTCTTTGCAACCAAAAGCTCAGGGAGGGGAGTACCTATTGTAAACAGCGCAATCCATGATCCAGAAGAAACTGTTAGCACTTCCTTAGAAGGAGCAAAAGGCGGGAAGCTTTTGATATCTATTTTGGGAGAGATGCCATTTGTATCTTGTAGATTTTTAGCAGTTTTCAATAAATAGCCCTTGCCAGGGAGCACTGTCTAAACTCCCTGGATATATTCCATCACCCTCAACAAGTCAGGCATCTAATATATCACTTACATCCATGTGTGTGCTCCCCATGGCCTGGTAGCTTCACATCCAATTTAAATAAGCCACGGGAAAACAATTTCCTTACCAAAGGAGGAAATGAAGGACACCATCTCTAAACAACTGATACAAAATAAAGCCATAAAATGTGGTAAGATAAAAGGGAAGTGACCCTCTGCTGCATTTTCGGACCTCATTATCAGAAATTCTAGTAGGTAACAAAATCTCACACACAAAGCCTCATTCACCCCCTGCCCTGCCTGGGCCCGGTGGCAGGGCTCTGTGACCAAAGGAACCTTGGCGTTGGGGTGGGAAGAGGAAAAGGAAGCCCCGCACTTCAGTCCACTCTCCTAGGAAAGGCCTCTTAACTACTCTCTTCTGTCTTCACTTCCAACTTCTCAGACCCCCAAACAACCCACTGGGAGCCCCAAGCTTCTGCAAAGAACCCATAGAAGTGTCCCTGGTGCAAGATGAACGAAGAACTGGGGACAGTGCTCGTGTGATACCATCTCCCTCCTCCCCCAGGGGGGCTTGGGGGGGACCACCTCAAAGATGAGTCATCCTTACACAAACCTGCTGGCGCACGGGGACATCGGACGTGTCTCTTGCCATCTTCTGGGCGCTAAGGAGACAACAAGGGCGCAGCACGATGTTCCACCCAGGTCTGTGTTCACCCGAACACTGGAGCCTTAGTGGTAGAGACCCCAGGCCGACTCTGTAGGAGCAGCCGGAAAGGCAGGGCAGAAAGGGACAGAAGACAGTAGTAACAGGCGAGACGGAGACGGGGGCGCCAGCACCTCTCCCTGACGCTTAGTACCTGCCTCCTGGGAGGGAGAGGACTGAGCCAAGGCCACCCCCCAGCTCACACGTGAGTCCCTATAGCACTGGGCGGGCGACGAATGACAGCGTGTGTGTGCACTGATGCCTAGAGACCTGGGGGGGGGAGGGGGGGGCTGAAAACACGGGGCAGTTTGCTGTGGCTAAGCCACCGCGTGAAGCTGGAAGAGCCAAGGGAACTTTCAAATAGGACCGTCTCTCCCCAAAGACACCTGAATACTGAGCATGTCTTAGCCTCCGCCTCAGGTCAGCTTGCAGCAGACACAGTAAGGCCTTGGCTCTCTTCTGCTAACCTGCTCCCAACTCGACACCGTGTGACGAGTGAAAGATACGTGTTGTTGTTGTTTGGTTTTGCTTTGTTTTGTTTTCAGATAAAAGGCCAGGACTCCAGGAAAGCTTCCTAACTGCCAAATCCTGGGACTTGGGACGTAACCTCTGAGCCTCGGTTTACTCAACCTCAAAATGGGGGTGATAACATCTGCTTTCTCATGTTACTGAAACATCTCTAGGGATGGGAAGTATTCCCAGCCCAGCTTGCTGCCTATCATGAGCCATCAATAAATGTTCGTTTCTTTAATCCTTCTCCTACTCATCAAGACTAAGCCTTTCTCTGAGTCACCTGGATGCGAAGGAGCGAAGTCCTCTAATTTAAAAAGAACTTCTTTCCCAAAAGACAATTGATGGAGAAAACACTGAGCCAAGAGCCCCACAAATGTGAGACTAAGCCACTGGTTTGTAAATATTTTTAAGCAGCTTCACTCTTTTTTTTTTAAGATTTATTTATTTGAGAGAGAGAGAGAGAGAGCATATGCAGGAGGCACAGAGTGAGAGGGAGATAGAGTCCCAGGCGGAGTCCATGCTGAGCACAGAGCCCGACGTGGAGGTGGATCTCACAACCCTGAGATCACAACCCTGAGATCACAGCCTGAGTCAAAACCAAGAGTTGGACATTTAACGGAGTACCACCCAGGCACCCCTTAAGTAGCTTAACTCTTAAAAGAAATGTTACATAAAATGCATGTGAATCTAAGCTGAAACCTGGTTATTTGCCTTCTACTCTGCATCCAACCCACCAAGGAAATCCCCAAGCAGAGTTCAAAAAGCTCAGACTCGATGGTCTCCACTTGCCCTCTTGAACCTAATGAATACCACTGACCCACTTTGTACTTGTTTCGGGTTTCCTAAAGCTATGAATTGTTCTCTAAAAACACGTATAATTTTAATAAACCCTCAACCCATAGACAAAACTCAGAAACACCCATTACAATGTCTGGAATTTTACCATCCACAGTTCAGTCCTTTGAATCTTGAAGTCTCTTTAGTTTTTAAATATCATCTATAAACTAGACATTCCCTAGGAGGATTGATGCCATGTCTGCCTTAATCACAGAGTTTTTGACCAGTCTGTAAAGACAAGGCCAACCCTGTCCAAGTAAACAATAGATACTCAAGATGGAAGGAAAAGCCAAGAGTGGCAGAAAGAAAGAGCTGGAAATTCCCTTAGCTCCAGAATAAATCCTGTCCTCCCCTCTCACTCTCAGACTTTTCCATTATTCTCTAACAGGACCCAGTTTCATTGCATTATAAAACAAGCCTATTCCCAAACTTGCACTGTTTTATTATTTAAGGAAAAGATGAGTTTGGGATTTTATTGCAAAACTAAAAAGGATGTTTATTGTTTATTGTCTTGATGCCATTACAGTAAAATCATAAACATCACTTACTACTCCGGAATTTTGTTATGTATGGAATATAGGTAAAGAAACAACTCTGATTCATGCCTTGAAGACATAAATTAAAATAAGTGATCTAGAACTCACCACAGGAAATGTTCTATGGAGGAATTTGTGGCAGGTCTGTAGAAGTGGAAAAGAGTCATCTCTCTTCCCCCTTCCATCCTTGCCACCCCCACTGTGTGGAACAAAAGGAAAAGATCCACAAAGACCAGAGAAGACATGTTCACAGAGGTAAGAGTAATTTCATAGTCATTTCACATGCAGGATTTCTTCCCCCAAACCTTCCCTTTATTGTTCTCTGTTGATAATGGTCTTTATTAGTTATTATGCAATGTGGCTTCCTGGGATGATGAGTCAGGTAAAAGTCCGGCCCCACCTTCTCCTCCTTGCAAGCAACCTTGACCAAGAATCCCAAAATCTGAATTGCAAAAAGCACATTCAATTCTGCTGGAATGTACCTGAGCATTCCTAAAAATCACCGGGCCATGCGATATTGTGCAATAAAAAATATAGGGTTATGGGAGAAATGGGGTTGGGGACACCACATTCAAAAACTTTGCAAGCGACACATAAACAGAAGCCAGGAAACAAAAATGGCAAAACAGCTGTACACGTTTGACATGGTTAAGAAAGCCCTGAAGTTTGTCTGTGTCTGTAGGTGTTGGAGGATTATAGCTGCGAGTCATCATGCAGTGGTAGAAGGAGGCTACTGGAAATCAGACCAAGTGTCGAAAGGCCGGTGTGGATGGACATGATTCATAACACAGGCAGTGACCTCGGGAGCCAGAAGGTGTGTTTGGGTCTACCCTGTGTACTCCCCAGGGCTCAGAGCAGCAGAGTGGTTTCCACATCCACCTGGTGTTTGCTGTGTCAGAACCATGCCATAAGCAAACACTCCATTCACCCTGTGCTCAAGCCATTCCCTAATATTTCGAGCGTGTTGGAAAAAATTTGTGTTTTCAAAGCAAGCTTCATAACACAACTGACTGTATATAAAATTTTGGGGTTTTTATCTCTCATCGTCACCCTCCATTCCACTTGCAGAATAAATTATCCCAAACACAGAGCTCATCTTTTGCTTAGGATCTCTCAGAAGAGAACAGGCAGTGCAGAGGATGTTTCCAGTGGTAGATGAGGTGGGATTTTAAAGGAGATCATGGTTTATTCAGGACCCTGTCAGTGTTCCTTTGCTGAAATAGAACTGAGTCTGACATTGAGAAGAGTAGAATTTGGAAAGGTGGCCAATAGCAGACAAGCAGGGAGAGTATATAAGCCAAAGAATAACCCAAACTTAGGACCAGGCTCTGCACCTCTGGAAGAGTCTTGTCTCTGGCAGCGGTCCAGGCATCAAGGAGCATGCAAGCAAGAGGCACTACCAGCCGCCCTGATGCTGACTTAAAGAGTTTAGGAACATGCCCCAGCTGTCCCTCTCTGTCCTTTTTAACTTGTTAGAATACCATCTGTGAATTTGCCTAAACCTTCCTTTTAAGTCTTTAGCTATCTTAAGGGAGGAACACTGTCATGCAAGCTAGGCAAGAGCCAGGAACACAGTAATTGGGGCATTCGCTCGCCACATATTTAATTGAGCAATCACTGTGTGCATTGCCACCTAGTAGAAAAAGAAGTCTAAAACCCATTCTCAATCTGGCAACCTGACCGCAAGCTTCTCTGGAGCTCAGAGCTGTCTCAAATCACGGAACTCAGTGCTGCACTTGGTGCTGACAGCTGCTTCTCTCCTACCAGTGTTTCCTCAAATATTGTGTTTGGAACGGCACCATCCTTTACTGTTCAGGACTGTCCTGGGCATGGCAGGACAATTAGCATCCCTTAGTAAACACTTGCCAAATGCCACCAGAGCACCCGGTCACTGTGAACATCCAAAATGCCCCTTCATGTGTTCAAACACATCTGGCAGGGGGCAGCAGGCCCCCTGGATGAGAGCCACTGCCAGCTGGCCTCCCGTTCAGCTTCATACCTTCTTTTCCTTGAAGACTCAGTCATGACCATTTCTTGACACAAATACTCCAGCTGTTTTCATTCATTTGACTTTGGAGAAAACACAACCCACAACCAACTGAGTAGGGCAGGAGACACCACAGCAGGCAAGAGAAGGACAGGAAATCTCTAAGGGCTCCTCACCCTTATTACCCACAAAACATCAGTATCCTGTACTTTCCAAAACAGTCCTATAAAACCAGTTTTGATAAGGAAACTGACCTAGAGACATATCCTTGGTCAGGCAGCTAGCAGGTTTGGGGTTAGAATCAGGTTGTCCTGGTTTTTATTCCTCTGTGCATCTCACCACTGCTCACTGCTGTTCCCCAATGCTGGGAAAAGAGCCTGAAATGTCTTTCACTAGCAGTTGATTTTCCCGGTTGCAGGTTCTTTGGTAGTTAGAGTTTATCTCTTCTGCTTTTCACCAAATATTTCCAGCTCCCTACCTTCAGGGGCACAGGGTGATATTATACTTCCAGTTCATCTCTGGCTCTTCAAGAATACCGGTTCTGGTCAATTAGTTGAGAGCATTTCATGGCCAGTTCAAGAAGCTCACTCTCTTTTTCCTTCTGATACAACAGCTCACAGCATTCAAGATGGTGGCTGCTCTGTAAGAGGGAGTCCAAAAGTAAGGAAATGTTGCAGTAGAAGCCACAGCAGACCTGAAGGGGTCAAATAGTGTGAGCGAGAAAAGTCATTTGTTATAATAAGCAGTGAAGATTTAAGAGTTGTCTCTGCAGCATGGTGTATCCTACCCTGACTAATCACCCTTCTGCCATGAGCCAGTTCCCAGATATTTTGATGGAATAGAACTCCTAAGATCCATCCTGTATGTACACACACACACAGCACACACACACAGCACACGAACATACATAGCATATATGCACACAGTACACACAGGACACAGACACACACACACAGAGCCCTGGTTCTTTGCCAACCAATGTCTCCTCTGTTCATCCCCCTTGTGACTTAAATGTGGATCATTTCACCTCTCACACTCTCTTCTTCCCTTTTCAAAGCATCAGGCACCTTACAAAGTAAAACTGGCTCCCAGATATGCAGTTATTTCTTACTTTTTGTTTTTCTCTCCCCATTTGACTATAAGCTCTGTGATGATAGGTAATGTGCTTTTGACTCTGCTTACCACAGAACCCAGAGAAAATAGTACAGAAATGTTTGTTAAATAACTGATCTTCACAATCCAGTGCCAAAGCAAAAAGGGGAGAAAAATTATCCAGGAAAACTAATTTTTCCTCCAAAAGTGCTGAGAAGAATAAGAAGTGAAGGTATACAAGGTGAAAGGGAATATTCATGGAAATATAATGCATTCAAAAGCTTAGAGAATTAGAGGGGGCTATCAACATATAAGCAATTACTACCCCAATATAGAAGGGCTCTTTTCTTTATCACTAGGAAAACTTCTCATTAATCACAACATGGACCATAAGTTATACTTTATCAGCTATCAAATAAAAGACTTTTTATCTCCTTCTGGGTCCATGGTCAACAAAAATTCGGCTTCTAGTTAATATCTGATGAATCCTGGGATGACTCCAGAGGGAACCCGCTCAATAATCCGATAGTTCATTTAACTCTCATCCCACTCAGCTATCCCAGACATCCATTGCCGACAAAGTGAAATATGATATTGATCTAGCACCACATTGTTCAGTCTCCGTGAATCTTTGGGGGTCATTTGCTGGCTGATAGATTAACACAAGTGTGATAATCACTTTGGAAGTAAACTGTCAAGTGTGTGTGCTATACTAGATGCTGTACTGAGAACCCCAGGAAATTAGTTTCTCCCTAGGGGGTGTGTCATATAATCACATTTAACAAAACTCAAATAAATGCTGGAGAAGCAGACAGAGGTTATTGCCAAAACACACTACTGTTTGTATCCTGGGGAGTGAGAATCATCCTCTCCTAGTCTCTCAGCTTCGGCGATCTTATTTCTCCCACTTTGGGAGATACTCTGAACCATAACAAGAGTTTAACGTGAGACTAAAGTAATAATAGTAGTGCAAAGGAAAAAAACTGTGGCAGGCCCAATGTCACAGAATTTTACATGCATTACCTTGGAAAGGTGGCATGAGGATTGAGTACAGACTCAGTAGCTACTTTGCCTGACTTCAAATCCCAGCTGAGTGAGTTACTTAACTTTTGTGTGCCTGTTTCTTCATATGTGAAGCTACCTAAACACACAGATCTGTCTTGAAAATTAAATGAGTTTATTTATGGGAAATACGTAGAACAGTTTCTGCCATGGAAGTATGCCTTAAGTATGATTTTATGGTTCTTTAGAGAGAAAGAAAAAAAGATGGACAGAGAAAGAAATGCCTATGAGTGGATGTATGTGGATGTATATATATTTACATAGGCTCGATGAGATAAGTATGATCAGTGTATCCATTTCCCAGAAAAGTACCTGTAAGTTAAAGAGGTAACAGGAATAATTAGCTTGAGGTGAAACCAGCAATTGAATCTGAGACATTCTCTGAGGACCCTCCCCTTGGTTAAGTGACAGCAAGGTGCTCTAGTTAACTCAGATGGCAATTAGTTCTCCTCGTGAAGAAAAATGAATTGGAAATGAGTAAGCATCTCATAGGCAGGTTCAAACTAAGGTTTTATATAATGATAGTGAAATAGTTTTCTAAACTGGATCACAGGTTTAACTTCACTACAGGAACTCTTCCAAATCTAAGCTAATACAATTCAATATGTTAACATCATGTTCTTGGAATCAGCTCTAATGATGGTATTTCTTGTATTGTAGTCACATTGGAAGGAGAATGCACTGGACAGAATTGACCTCAGGCGTTACTGATGTTCAACATCCCTTTGTCAACCATGACAATTCGGTATCTCACATGGAGGTCCCTCTGAACTTGACAACACCAGGTACTTAGTGTTGCTCAATGTTATTCCGGTACCATAAGATGAGAATCTCTCTGGGGTATACGTGATCCCTCTTCCAACTCCTAGACCATAAAAATCAGAAAATCAGCTGATGAGTCTGAGGACAAGAGTGCAGTTCACACAGTCAAGTGCAACCAATTTTAATTAAGTAATCTCACCCTTCTGTTCCAAATAATCCAATGGCCCAATCTTCACCCAGATTCCATAATGCCACATAATTTTCAAGTTGATGTTCCTCTGAGCATGTGTCTTCATCTTTTCTTCTCTTCACAGAAAAGCTGTTAGAAAAAAAGTACAGATTCACTGTCCTCCTTGCCTGTCTCCCTTCAGTCTGTGCTCTTCAACTGATGGCTAGATTTGTCTACCACTCTCACTTCTAGGCCCTGAGTGAGTCCAATAAGTATTTTTAGACTGCTGCTCTGCTAGCCTACATAAATCATACTCTTATCCCTTCTTTGAGCCCTTTCCAAAACCCGTTTCTTTTGTTTATGACTGCAGTGCTAAATGTGTCCCCATCAGTCCAGATAGTGTTCTTCAAGTTTCTACCATAAAGTTTGGCTATAAATGAGAGCAGAAAAATAGAATATTAGCTGGAGGGTTAAGTGGAGACTATAATTTTTTGAAAAAGAGATATGAGATATTTTAGCATCTTTGCTGTTGGAAAGAATCCGAAAATGAGAAAATTAATAATGTGGAGAGAGGTAGGTCACTTGACCAAGCAAATTCTTCACAAAGGCAAGAATTCACTGAGAGCAGCCAGTTAAGGGGGAAATTTTAACTTTCCCAGAAAAAATGGAAAATCTCAACCTGAAAGCTCCTGATATCCTGGGTAATCTTTTAAGAATTTTAAATTTTCACCAAAACGTTCTTTAATTCTTACCATGGTTTGTTTCAGTGTGTTCGTAATGCAAAGCCATTCAGCCAATCCATCAGGTCTTCACAAAACCATTAATTTCAAACTGGGAAGAGTAAAGTGTTCTCTTGATTCCCAAACACTGACTTGTAACAAAACAGAGTAAAGCAAGGCATCTGAAGCTTCAAGTTTCCTGCAGTTTTCAGTGAATTCCAGAGGCAAAATTCCCTAGCACCCCTCTTGCTCCCAGGAGAAATCAGATCAATGATTCTTATCTTTTGCCTCTGCCATAACCACTAGTGTGTGTTCTCAAACATTTACATTCTGGAGCTTTACCCCAGTCTTGATGAAACAGAATCTCTCCTGGGGAGAAGGGACACAGAAGGGCAGAGTACAAGAGTATGCTCTTCTATTTATTTTATTTTTATTTTTTTGGAAAGCTTTTTCTCAGCTATTCTTGTATACACTAAAACTCAGATCCTAAATAGAGAAGCCCATATAATGGTTTTTATCTTCATTTGTGTTCATTCTTGCTTTCAATAAGCTCTTGTTATATACCTATCATGTGTCAGGCTCTGTGCTTAGCATCAAGTATATCAGGAAAGTTAAAAGGAGATGGTGCATACCCTCAAGAAGTTTATCATTTAAAAGGGGAAAAAATGGGGATGTCTGGGTGGCTCAATGGTTGAGTGTCTGCCTTTGGCTGAGGTCATGATCCGGAGGTCCTGGTATGGAATCCTATATTGGGCTCCCTGCGGAGCCTGCTTCTCCCTCTGCTTATGACTGCCTTTCTCTCTCTGTGTCTCTCATGAATAAATAAAATCTTTAAAAAAGAGGGTGGGGGGTTGGAATGGAAGCTACTTGAGACCAACTCAGCAGTATAAAGTCTTGTGACCAAGGTGGTCTAAGTATGCTGAGGAGTGACATCCAATCCTAGCTCAGTTGAAGTCAAGGCACAATATATGCATTAAGGCCAGGCATATTCTGGAGATAAGCTCTGAAGGACCAGTAAGAGCCAACTAAGAAATGTCACACAGAAATATAAATAGAAATATTTCCAGTTCTTAAATTAAAAGACTTTATTTATAATTCTTCAATTAACTGAGCAAGGCATATGTGAGTTCCCATTTTCAAATTGTTTTTTATCCAAGAAACCACTTTGTTATCCTTTCACCAGTCCAGAAAAACTAAGGGCCTCTTCCATTCCAAGTGATGGGGGACATCAAAAGGATTGTAGAACACATTCCTGGTCCTTCAGAGAAGCAAGCCTTCAGAGAAGTGGGGAAATTTCAGCTCCTAGGGAAAAGAGCTTTCATTTGAAGCATCAAGGACAAGATGGAGGGAGAAGCAAAGTCAGAGAAGGTGAAATTTACATCTGTGGAAATATCCTTCTCTGCCTCATGGAGGTAATAAGATGTAAGTTAAACAAAACAGAAAAGAAAAAAAAAAGCTTCTTTTGAAACATTTGAAAATTCAGAGGTGACAATGAAGACGAACTCTTCTATAAGTCCCCATGAATGCATCTCAAGGGGCCCTGGCTGTCCTGGCAATGGGGATGAGTTTCCCAGTGGAACCAACCCTGTATTATACATGTGTCACCCATCTCCAAGTCCAACTTGGGTTTTTTAGGACAAACTTGGCTTTGTGGTAAATCAGAGAAAACCGATTATAATAAACTGTACTACAACAGAGACTTTTTGTGAACACAGCTATTTTCACAGGTCAGTGTTGGGTAAACAATATTATGTTAATCTAGCTGTAAACAATTCCTCTAAGAAGAAATTAATTGTGCCTTAATAGAAACCTGGCTTAAAGGCTAATGAGAGTGAGACCCCGCTCTCTTCTTCAGTGATTAAACCACTTTTGAAGCCCTATGTGCAATTCTGGCTTCTCATTTTGAGGAAAGTTGGAAAATTGGCCCAGCTTAGTCACTATTAAAACCAAGATAAATGACAAACAGTTAAAGGTACCCTCAGGAAACATGTGACACACTCAAAATGGACAACTGAGGAAAATCTAAAGAAGTAAGGGAACCAACAAGGGAGGTAACCCTCCACAGAGGCCACTCCCCTAGAACTGAAGGTGGGGCGAAGGTCTTACCAAAACCCTGTGAGTCCTGTAGCTAAAGGAGCCTGGCCACTGCCAATCTGCACCATGCCATGGCATGGAGGAGCCAGGGGAATAATGCCATGACCACTAGCACCTTGCCCCAGAATTCCACCCAGTACCCTCCATTGACAATGCCAGAAATCAAAGAGCAAGCATACCCACTAACATCAGTCCATATATGTCAGTTTATGTGGGGTTAAGCAGGTGGGAAAGGGTAGAGGATAAACTTGGGAAGCCAACAGAGAATACTCACATAGGATCAAAAGTTGATTGTTGGCCAGACATGAAAACTGTCTTTCAGTATTTGAAAGTATACAATCATATCCCAAATTTATGCACCCTTAGGGCTCTAATTGTCCCTCTTAAACCAGATTTTATGATCTCTCCCAGACTTCTAACACCTGGAAGTACCTTGGTTAAAAATCTTCCAATAGAAGATCTCACAGTCTACACAAAAAGATTCAAAGTCCTCGTTGATCATGACCCCACACACCCAATCACTCCATCTACATTTCCAATTATTTTCCACTATTGTTTTGCATATACTGAGATTGGGGAAACTGGATTTTTCACTGCTAACTTCACCCATGATGTTCCCTTGTCATTCAAAATCCAATTTCACATTTAAGACTCAGTCTGAATTCTACCTTCATGAAGCCTATCCTAATTGTTTAAGCCAGCTATAATCTCTCCTTCCTGTTTACTGCCCTGTGGTTAAACATCTCTTGCAGAATTTACCTTAAAAACATATTTGTCTTAACTCCATACCCACTTCTAAGCTATTTGAAGGGATAATGCCTGTCCCTCACCCTTGTACCTCTGTCCCTAGCCTGATGGCTTCTACATCACAGGCAACCATGAAAGCCTCCCTAAATTGCATTTATATTCATTGATTCGTTATAGATTTGAAAGAATTTCTTTCGTTTTCTCCAGCAAGAAAATATAATAAAAAGATTTAAAGTCACAAGTAGTAAGATTTTGGCTGAACATAAGATCTTATAATGACTAACCATGGGATGGTTTTGCCCTCAGCTCTTGCTGAATGAGAATATGATTTCAGACCATATATTACAGAACAAAATTGGGCCATATCACAACCAGAAGTTAGCTAACTGGTAGCATTAGATATCAGAGAAATTGTTGTATAACCCAGAAGGTAGCATTAATTTTACTTTAGAATACATATTTATATATTTGCATAATGCAGATGAGTTCAAGGGGACATATTAGGTTTACCTGACCATTGTTCCTTTGCTGGGAAAATTCTTATTCAGAAAAGGGGGCAAGAGACCTTTACAGAATTAGGACCTATCTCTAAGTGCCAGAATTTATTATTAGACTCTGTCCCACTAGATCATCTGTGATTCTTGGCAGGCAAGTGTTATATTGAAGTCTTTTCAATTACAATGACTAAAGGAAAATTTTTTGTAAGATTTAATAAGCACACCAGCTTCTTTAATGGTTTTTTATATGTGCTCAGGCAGCTCAGATACTGCCATCGCAGCATAAAATTCCATACTCTTTTGAATATATTTCATGCTTCTTTTTAATGACCTCATTAGACAAATCAGTTTTTTGGCAAAGCAAGTCTAAAAAAATTAATCTTACAGTGATTTGTGGCATCCAGTGATCAGACAATATCCAATGCATGCTTTTAGAATTGCCAACCTATTACAATAATGAGAGAAGAGGTGCAAGGAGAATAAAAGTAAGATATTTAACTTACCCTTGAGGAGTTTATAATCTAGATGTACAGACCACGTGAACCCAGAATCTAGCAGTGAATGACATGTCACAGCTTAATGGCTCATAACCAGAAAGTACCAGGACATTAGGGAGGCGGGAGGAGGAATGAGAGTTTAGAGTTGGAAGGTTTGAGTCTCAATTCTGCCTCTTACTTGGCTGTGCATCTCCAAAACAGTTACACAATCTTTCTGAGCTTCAGAATTCTCTTCTGGAATGATAATTGCCTGCAGAAACATTTTGAGGATTTAATAGGAAAACAATGTGTGTGAAAGAAAATTCGATAAACTGTAAATCTCTATACATACCTGTCCAGTCACTTCGCAGACATTGACTAGAAGCCCACTATATGCCAAGTACTATCTCCAGCACTACCAGAGATTCTACCAGCTTTTAATCTACATATTTTTCCCCCAAAGAGGTCAACTAAGCATGGTCCTCCAGGTTCCCTTTGGAGAAAGAACTGAGAGCCATGACAGCTGGGGTAGTGAGAGAAATTCAGAAAGGATGGTGAGGCCTGAATGTTCTAGGTCTTGTAGAATACGTGGGGTATAGATAGTTGGGGAGAAAGAAGAGGTTTTGAGGGCAAAGAAGCAGTATCTCCTAGAGATGGGCGAGTGGCATTTTTTGAGTGCAAGTACTTTCTCGAGGAAAAAATAAACTTCGCGTCTACTGCAAGACCAGGTTTATTGAACTCAACCAGTGCAAAATATAATTGAACAAATGCTCATTAAATCATTAGTAACACTTTAAGTGTTAATAATAACACCAAAAGAATCTTAAGGGAAAGGGTCCGCTGACTACGCTCAGATTTGGAGAGGTCCCTATTTATTAGGCAAAAGGAGAAATGTGAGTGGATAGTAAGAGGTTAGTCAAAAAGGGAGATTTAGAGGACATCTGGGACTCAGTCCACGTAAACTGGCAAACGGACTTCATCTCCACTGCCATTTCCCATCAGCAGGTAGTGCCTGCCTGGAGCACCCCCCCAGGAAGAATCTACTGCCGTGTCTGAGCTCAGTGATAAAATATTGATGGTTGCCTTGGGCACTGGATGCCAAAGCAGTGACTCAAGTCTTCTCTCTGCCAGCCCTGCTTACTCCGGCCTCGGCTCCCTCCTGAGGCCTGAACGTGGCAAAGTGAGGTTCAGAATAACAGCTCTGAGAGTTTCCGCTGCCAGTTTTGCTAGGTAAGATCCAATAAAGCAGAAAAGCCCTCCTATCACCTACAACCATTACTAAAATGAAAAGGTTTTCAACTTCACTTTTAGCAAAGCAAACCACTGCTTTCATTAGAACCTTTTAGCAGTCCAGCAAAAAAACAGAGCTTTTGCTTTCAGGTAGATCTGAAGATGCATCTGCAGACACAGAGGAAGGGAAGCGCCTAACCTTGAGTAACTCACGGCCTGTGAGGAGCATGAAAACAATATGAAAATGGCAGAGTAAATAATGTGCGACATAACAAGATTTTTCAGAGGGGTCTGTTCTCTTACTTTGCATAGGTTAATTTGAAGGACATTGGCACAGAAAGGAAATACCAAACCCCATTTCCTTATCTCCAGACAGATGCTCCATACACACGAGTTTTTCTAACAGGTCCTGGAGCGGCTGACAGTTACAGCCGGAGTCTTTCCATGCTGTTGGTCCAACTCATATTCTCTGGCCAGTGAGAGGCCAAAGCACCCTGGAATTCTTGCACAATCTCGGCTCCAGCCAGAATGAGATCAGATAACTCACAGCCATGTGTGAACCCCCTCAGACATTAAATATTTACAAAAATTTTATTGTGAAAGAAACAGTAGGGTATGGATAGAGAAGAGATGAAGTTTTTTTTAATATTTTATTTAAATTCAATTTGCCAACATATGGTATAACACCGAGCCCTCATCCCATCAAGCACCCTCCTTAATGTCCGTCACCCAGTTACCCCATCCCCCCACCCCTTTCCCCTTCTGCAATTCTGTGTTTGCTTCCCAGTTAGGAGTCTCTCATGGTTTGTCAAGAAGAGATGAGTTTTTTAAAGGCAATGTCCAAATAGACCCATCTATCTTCAGCATCACAGAGGCAAAATTTCAAGGGACCCAAAAGTACACACCATGAGCAGGTTGTCTTCTGATTCAGGATGACCAGGATGACCAGTGCTGATACATGGAGCTGGGGCCGTCGAGGAGGACATGCATAGGGCAAGCAGGATTGAAGAACAGGTAGAGAAACAGCCATGGAGCTGACCCCCTCCCCCCAACTGGTTGCAGTAGTAACTGCCAGCCCCACCACTCTCCCCAGGAGAGTCCTGAGGCCACTCCTACTGAGTGGGGGGAGCAGCGATCAACTACAGCAGCTGCAGCTTCTTGGCCTCTGGCCTCTGGCTGACACCAGCTGGGCTGGGGGGCAGGGTGGTGCAGCAGCTGTGAGTACCTGTCTCATGCAAAGGACAAAGAAGGACCCCAGTGGCACTGCCTAGAGCGCAATCCTCCAAAGATCTCCTCGGCTCTGGAATAAATAAATTAAACGTTACATGCCCAGGGGCTGGAAAGCTTTCCTGCCCTTCAGGAAGAAGAGAAAAGTCAAGAACTTGGAGAAAAATACCCTCGCTAACAAACACCATGAGGATGGAAAAACAAATGCAAGACACAGCCACTTGTTCCTGGACACCTACCATGTGCCAAGCATTTTGCCAGGAGCTTTACCTGTGTTGATTTCCATGTTTGCATGTGTGATTAACCATTCTTTGTCCATGAAGGGATAGGTGAGAGAGGGTAAGTCATTGTGTGACTGTCATCGTCAAAAATGATTGACCTGGGATCTGAATGCAGCTGGGGATGACACCACGTACTGCTTATCTCTTCATATGGATTCAAGCTACCCTCTAGTTTTTTTTTTTTTTTTTCATTTCAGCCTGAGATTTCCTTTAGTATTTTTTGTAAGGCAGGTCAGCCCTTGAAGAATTCTCTAAGTTTTTTTAATATCAAAATACCAATTTCTTATTCATTTGTGAGCAATAGTTTTACTAGATATAAAACTCTTGGTCAATAGTCTATTGTTTCTCCAGCACGGACTATATTCTAGACCACTTGGTCATGGCTCATAATCTCGGTTGCTAGTATTTTGTTGAGGATTTTTATGTTTGTCTGCATAAGATATATTGCCTTCTTGTTTCCTTTCAGTGTTTTTGTTTGATTTCGATATCAGGGTAATACTAGCTTCATGGAATGAGTCAAAGTGTTTCCTCCTCTTCTACTTTTTGGTAGAGTTTGTGAAGAATTGGTATTAACTCTTCTTTACATGTTTGGGAGCTCTTACCAGTGAAGTCATCCAGTCCCAGGTTTTTCTTTTCTAGAAAGCCTTTATTATTATTTCAATCTTTTTCTAGATGCAGACTCTCTATTTCTCACTGGCCAAGTTAGGTAGTATCTTTCTCTCTAGGAACGTGTCCATTATGTCGGAGTCATCAAATCATTGGCATACAGCTGTTTACAGCACTCCCTTATCATTCTTCATACTTCAGTAAGTTTGGCAGTAGTGTTCCCTCTTTAACTTTTTATTTTACTAATTTGATTGTTCTCACTTTTGTCTAGGTCAGCCTAGCTAAAGATCTGTGTCTTTTATTCTTCTTTTTGAAAAGCCAACTTCTGGCTAAGCTAATATTGTCTATTGTTTTTTCTATTCTCCATTTCATTTATTTCTGTTGTGATCATCATTGTTTTCTTTCTCCTGCTTACTTGAGTTTTATTTTCTCTTCTTTGTCTACTTTCTTAAAAAGGAAGTTTAGGTTATTGGTTTTAGATCTTTCTTCTTTTCCAATATAGATGTGTATCATTATAAATTTTCCTTTAAGCACCATTTTATTTAGCTGTAGCCCATAAGTTTTGGTGTGTTGTGTCTTCGTGTGCTTTCATTTCAAACGTTCTCTAATTCAACTTGCCATTTCTTTGTTGACCCATTGGTTATTTAATAGTGTGTTCATTTCCGCATATTTGTGAATTTCCCTGGTCTTTTTCTGTTAATGATTTCAAATTTCAATCCATTGTGATCAGAGAACATACTTTGTATGATAACAATCGTTTTAAGTATATTGGCACTTGTTTTATTGTGTAGCAGTTGGTCCATCCTAGAGAATGTTCCATGTGTGCTTGAGATAAAAGGCACTTTAATATGGCTGAGTGGAGTGCTCTACTAGAGATATCGACTACCTTGTATATAGTGTTGCCAGGCTTTCTACTTCTGCCTTGTTTTCTATTCATTATTGAAGTAAAGTATTGAAATCTCTGACTCTAATTGTTAAATTCTCTACTTCTTCACTCAATCCAATCAGCTTTTGCTTCACATATTTTGTTAGGTGCATATATGTTTATGATAATTATAATTTTCTGATAGCTTGAAACTTTTATCATTATAAGATGCTCCTCTTTATCTCTAAAAACATTGTTTATTTTAAACTCTATTTTGTCTGATATTAGTATAGGCACTCTAGTTTACTTACAATTGTTGCTTGTATGATACATTCTCTTCCATCCTTTTGCTTTAAATCTATTTATATCTGAATCTAAAGTGTTTCTGTTGTGGATAGCATATGGTTGGATCATTTTTATTTATCCATGCTAGTAATCTCTGCATTACGAGTATATTGTTTAATTCCTCCATATTTATTGTTATTATTGACATAATTGGATTTATAGCTGACATTTTACTTTTTGTTTTCTATGTATCTTACTTAGGTCATTTTTTTTTTTTTTTTTTTTGCTCCTTCCTTTCTCCTTTACTGTATCCTTTCTCAAGTGAGTATGTTCTTGTGGAATATTTTAATTCCCTGAATGATTTTTTTCAAGTCATTTTTTTAATGGCTGTTCCAGGGCTTATCACAGTCCTTTTAACTTACCAAATGACTTCAGATTTATACTAACTTAATTCCAATGAGATAAAAATCTTACTCCTATATAACTCTATTCCCTTCTATCCTTTCTTGTGCTATTCTTGTTCTGCATATTGTATCTATGTACATTACAAACCCATCAATATATTGTTATAATTCTTACTTTATACAATTTCATATCTGAGACATTGAGAAAAGAAAGAAGAATAATTATATATTTATATTTTGTTATATACCTTTATATTCACCTTTTCTCATTCTTTTTGCTTGTTTCTGTGGGTTGGAGAGGCCAACTGGTGTCATTTCTTTACACGGGGGATACAGCCTCCATCCCATGGTTAGGGGCTAGATGGAGAAAACAAGCCCTTGACTTCTAGACCACATTCAACTGGATCTTGACCTCTTCAATTTGGAGTTAGAGGGAATGAGAAATAGTCATTGTTTACCGTTTTCAGTGAGACAGGTAAGCTTTTATTGAAAGCTGAAGGAAGAGCATGCCCCATCTTCTGGGCTACCACCATCCAAGACAGAGCTTTCCTCAAGCTGAGCTGGGGTATGGTTGATGAGGGAGAGGGCCATTGTTCAAATGCCATAGACTCTCACAGTCCTTATAAAGTTTTAGTAGATTTTTTTTGAATAAACTATTTCTTCATTTGTTATTTGCCTGTAGGGTTATGCACAGAGACATTAAACTTAAAAAAAAAAAAAAAAGTTTTCCCTGGCTTTGTTTTTGTTCCTGAGGAATGTGATTATGGAGCTCCACATGCTCTCATACCAAAGTAAATCCTGCCCTTCTATATTTTTAATGTCTTCTTTAGCTTCAGGTAAATCCTCTTTCTTTGTTCTTAATTTTTTTTGTCATTCGTTTATTGTTTTTGGCTTGATCACATTGGCAGAGTTTTAACAATTTCATTCATTATTTCTAAGAAAAAGTTTCTATTTGGACTAAGCATTTTCTACATTTTATTTTCTATTCTGGTGATGTCTGCATTTGTCTATACTGATTTCTTTTGTCTGCATTAATATTTCCCTCTGGATTCTTTTGATTTACTTTGTTATCCTCTTTTAGTTTCTTCAGTTGAAATCTTAGCTCACTTATTTTCTTCTTTTTTTAAAAAAAGATTTTATTTATTTATTTGAAACAGAGAGTGAAAGAGAGAGAGAGCATGTACAGGGGGAGGGGCAGAAAGAGAGGGTGAGAGGGGACTGGATCCTAGAACCCGGGGATCATGATCTGAGCCAAAGGCAGATATGCTTAATCAACTGAGCTACCCAGGTGCCACTTAGCTCACTGATTTTCAATCTTTGTTTCTAATAAATGAATTAAAATCTATGAATTTTTCTTTGAGTAACATTCAACTTGATTTCATAGGTTTCTATATATAAGGTCCTTACTCCCCTTTTGTATTAAGCAATGCATAAATTCCATCTTAACTTCTCTTTAAATCATATGATGTTCAGAAACTTTTGTTTTGTATTGTTTTGTTTTAGGTGAATTGACAAAGATCCCCTTTATTTCAAATGTTAATGCATTTTATGTTTTTTCTCTTTTTTAGTTTTTATTTAAGTCCCAGTTAGTTAACATACAGGGTAATATTAATGATTCTAAGCTTATAATTTCTGCTTTGGAGAATTTGTTATGATTTTATTTGCAAAAGTCTACATGGCTGTGTTTTATAAACTCAAGGTGCAGACTATAGAGAATTTAATTTCAAATAAAATTGACTTGTCCTGGGTAGGAGCCACTTTATCAGTTTCTTATAATGTACTGTGAATATAAACATTTTCAGTCTTTAGAGCCTTTGCCATTCTCAGATGTATATCAAAACTGTCTATTTGTAGTCTCTGTGTTGCTCCTCTCCATCTCCTTTACCTTTTTTATAGTATAGCATAGAATTGACTACACACACACACACACACACACACACACGTATAAATCCATATATCTGTGTTCTGTTTCCTTCTCTGGAAAAGACCCATTATTCCTGTTTACAGTGCGACTTATAAAAAGAAAGATAAAATCCCTGATTGCCTTTCATAGAAATTATAAGGATGAAATTACAAAACATTAAGCACAGGGATGCCTGGGTGGCTTAGTGGTTTAGCGCCTGCCTTCAGCCCAGGGTGTGTTCCTGGAGTCCCCGGATCGAGTCCTGCATTGGGTTCCCTGCATGGAACCTGCTTCTCCCTCTACCTGTGTCTCTGCCTCTGTCTCTCTGTGTGTCTCTCATGAATACATAAATAAAATCTTAAAAAAAAAAAATTAAGCATAATGGCAAGGCATACAATTACCCAAGGACTTTGAAAGTAGGATCTGGGGTTCAGAATAAGTGGAAAACTGCCCCATGCGTTGTCCCACATGCCTAAGAGCAAGGCTCACATCCCTTTCCACAAACAAGACAGTAGAAAGTAAAGGAGTGTGTTAGTCACTAATACCTCCTGGCTATGTTTACGTAGTTTGACAAATACATTTTTCCTTAGAAACCAGTAAGCTGTCCATCCTAAAAGTCAATCTCTTTGGCTAATCTTTCCCTTTACTTAAAAATGATTATGATTTAAGGAGCAGCATCAAAGGTATTTATGCTCAATGTAAAAAAGAGTATAAATATTTTAAAATTTAAATCATATTCCTAAGTAAGGATGGGCAGACAGCAATTTATTGTGACATCCAAAACTCTATGAAAAATCCCTGAGTGAAGTTGCATCAGGAGAAACATGAGTCTAAGCAGCCAGGATAGGAGGGCCTTCCCATGGGACTCCCTTCCTAGGAAGCATTAGAGGAGAGCACAGGGTTCTCAAGAACCAAGAAAATGACTTGTAAAACAATTAGTCAAGCACAGACTTTAGACGTTTCAGGACTCCATTTTAAGCATCTGCTTATTGGGTTGAATACCAGGCAACTACTCTCACTGCCCATTGCAACTTACTGCCAACTGTGCCAAAGGACCAAGGTGCCTTTCTTAGGAGAAAGTAAGCAGTGGCATCCCACTCTAACCTGCTCTCAGACTTCCTGATCTTTGGGCTCAGCTCTCAGAATGCTGTTAGTACCTGGGGAGTGATCAGGATGCATTTCAGAGGGCTAAAAATAACAACTTGACACCATAGGGAGCATAAACACTTAACATGTTCACATAGAATTCCTGGAAGTAAAGTATATTATCTCAAAGAAATTAATTTCTGAGGTTAGGATTTGGAACACCAAAGCATTTTTCCGTTGGTCCTAAATCAGACTGCAGAGGTCAGAGCAAACACAGGGCCTCCTGCTCTGCTTGCTTCTTGCAGCCGAATTCTTCACTCACTGTCCCATAGCAACTACTATTTCAATAAACCTATGTCCTACAGACATATCACTGGTAAGACACAGCATCACTGGCTCCAAGGCTGAGCAGCTCCATTTGCCAGGCATAAACCATCTACAAAGTAGAACACCGAATCCCATTGATCGTGCAACAGAACAGAAAGAACTACTTCACATGCAGATTAAATCCCTCTGCTTCTTCATCTGCAGCAAAGCAAAGCACCCAGAACCCTTCTTTCTTAGACTCTTAATGCCTGGCAGACGTCTACTAACTCAATCGATAAACTAAATACTCACAAGACTAATACTACCTGGCATATCATGTTAATTTTAGCTTGTGATTGCCAGAGAAAGACAAACAATACACCTTTATAGCCTTAAGGTCAGCATCAGGAAGTTCAGTGACCAATTCTCACATCAATCATCTCTTGGCAGCCCTGCCAATACTGTGATTCTGGTTGGCAGGGGCATGGGGTTAACTAGAATGGTCACTCTGAAGGTGCATTCGATCCCGTGGAGAGGAACAAAATTGCTGAAAAGCATCAAAGTAGTGAAAGGTAGACTACTCAGGAAAGGAGAAGGGAGTAAACTGAGCAATTGGAGAACTTTGGTTGAATCCAATTCACATATGTATATGTATATAGTTAATATATATGTATACAATTTAAAGATACGTATAAAATCTCAAAAGTGGACAATAATTTGGCAGACGAAAAACAAGTTAGAGAGGGGCAGAGCTTCTAAAAGGCAATAGAATTTGTTGCAAGGATTTTGGATGAATTCATATACCATAAGGCAGTATTGCATTTTTAGCACCTTTCTCAAGAGGAAAAAGAAAAGTAACATTCTGTAGCTCCATATCAAGGGAATTTACGAAGGATTGAATTACAATAAATGAATTTACATGAGGGATCGTTCTTATCAAACATGAATGCTTAAGATGAAAGAATAAGACATTATGCGCCCAAAGAGAGCTAAGCTTCTTTAAAATAATCCTGTTAGAATGTGAATTTTAGGATCTGATAATTTATGAATGTCACCAGCTCCTGGCCTGTCACCTGCATCTTCTACTCCATGCCAATCTATTCAAAAGAACGAACTGCTCATTCCCAAATGTGCTTGGATTTACATTTCATCTACTCTCTCATTCCAAGTCCAGCAGCATGGACAGAAAAGACTGTCACCCTGAAATACACGCTGAGGGCCTGTGTGGGTTCTACAGGAAGCTTTGGCCTGCAAGATGTGATTTGCACAATGCTCGGAGGGCTCCTATCACCGCTACCCCTGTACACTGCCTCAGGCTGATACAGAGCCTGGAATGGCATCCCTCTTTCAGTTCTAGCATTGTTTACAGAAGGTCTTTGTTGACACACACAGATACCCTCTTTTGGAACTGTCATATATTAAGCCAATTGTTCCTACCTGAATCATTGAGCAGTTCCTAAATAGCAACCTGAAAGAATATGACAAGATAAAGCGAAGTTTTCATTATGGAGGAGGATATTGGGGAAAGTCTCAGGAGATGCTTCTCAAACTTGGCCAATCACCACACTTACCTGCAGAACTTGTTCGAAATAGGGAATTTTGTACCCTACTCCATGAAGGGTTGATTCTTTAGCTCTGGAGTTGGTACAAAGAATATGTATCCTTGACGGGCATCCCAAATGATTCTGATAATCAGCATGGTTGAGGAGCCACAGCAGGTCAGTCCTGGAAAGGTCTCAACAGTGGGAAGCCCTAGGCAGCCATTGGGCCAGCACCTGGTCAGAGGATGCACTGAGAAGACCAATTACTCCCCTCCTCTTCCTTATAGTAGGGTAAAGACACAAACATGAAGACTACTGACAAGATGGAGATCAAAGCATCAACCTTCTAAACGAAAGTCCAAAGTGCAAGGTACAGCCCATTCACAAGCTTAATCATTAAAATGGAGACTCCAAGAGCAGAAGTGATGGGCACTTGTCTTTTCAATGCTGAGCCTTGTTGCCTAGGTGATAAGGTCCAACAGAAATTAGCCTTTCACCAATCTCACCAATGAAATAAGTCATTCCTCCTCCCCAGCAGAGGCCTGAGTAAAGATGCCTCAGGGAGAGCCACACTGGTCACCCCAATGCCACCGCCATCCTGCAGGGAGGAAGGACACATCTCCTTCCAAGGAAACACGAAGATAACAAAATACAAATTTCTCTCTAACACAGCCCATGAGAGTTTGCCATTAGGTTAAGCCCATGGTCACATCAGCCCAGCATTCTGATTCCAAGGTACATAACCAGGGGAAGAAAAATGATGAGTAAGCATGACTCTGTCCTTTGTCCAAAAGGGTAGCTTTAGTATTTGATCAAAATAGCCACACATGTTAGGGATATTCACACCAAACACAAAACAAAATGAAAGTGAAACCAATAGAAACAAAATTAAGGTGGTAGATTTATTAAGCATCTTTTATCCAGGAGTTTTAAAAACTTTTCATAGTCTTGGGCACCTGGGTGGCTCAGTCACTTAAGCATCTGCCTTCAGCTCAGGTCATGATCCCAGGACCCTGGGATCGAGCCCTAGTGAGGCTCCTGCTCAGTAGGAGCCTGCTTCTCTCTCTCCCTCTGCTCCTCCCACTGCCCTCACCCCCCTCACCTGCTCATGCTCGCTCTCTCTCTCTTTCTCCCTCTCTCTCAAATAAATAAAATCCTTTTTAAAAAAATGTTCATAGTCTTTATTTCAGATGTTCTTCATTTCTGCTCCCACCCCCTTTGGGAGAAGCTGGATCTCGCTTCTGCGGGTACACCCAGCCCCAGGGCAGAGCAAACCCAATTCCTGCCTCACGGTGCCAGACCTGCTCCTTCCTTTCCTGTGCGTGCCTGTGTCTTAATGGCAGTATTTTTCAATTCAATTCAATGCATTTGAAGGGAAGATAAAACAAAAATAATGTAGCACCAAATACCAAACCCTGGGCACACCAATGTAAGCACCAAGTAGCCTGTAAATAAATGTGGGAATGTTAGCTGGGGAGAGAGAAAGTACTAAGAAGTGTTCACCCAGTGTAAAACCAGGGCAGGCTCTGACAAGGTCTGAATGCTTGGAAAGTGGTTTTGAAGACATTCAAGTGTCTCTCCTGTTGTCATTCTCTCAATCTCAGCAATTTCTCAGAGACTGTTTTTCACTGCAAGTCACCTTGGTGATTAATCAGAGACAGTAGATGGCTCTTCTTCTATCTAAACTAAACTGAACATCAGTCATACTAAAAAAAAAAAAAAAAAATCTGAGCTTGTCATCAATTTCTTCAACACATGTGAACATTTGTAAAGAGAGGCACGTTATCAGCTTCCAGATTTCTCTCTTCCACTATCTTTCTGCATCCTCGCTCTGCAAGAACACCTGTCTAAATCCTCAGCATGTCAATCAATAAACACAGCATTTCAGGGCACAAGCAAGCTGTGTCCTCCATGAATGGATGAATCTAGACTTGGGAGTCCAACATATTTCCTTGAAGAAACTTTCAATTAAAACCAACAAGAAAGCCCAAGATGAAATCAAATATTAGAGAAATGAGAAATCTGTCATATATTAAGCAAATATTTACAATGAAAAATGTGCCATGTGACTGAATGAAAAATCTAAAGCTGCAAGGTATACCAGAGTCGAATGTATAAAAGGGAGGGGATGGGGCTTGCTTCTTCCTGTCCTATTGTCCAATAATGATATCTGTTCATAAGAATACTTTGATGGTTTGACCCTCTTAAGAGGTGATAAAGTGGATTTTTATTTGACCCAGGCATATCTTTGTTTACACCTTTGGACTTTGAATACATTTAAGTCTTGATCCAGTTCAAACTGGTTCCCTGGTTGGAAAGAAAAGAAAAGAAAGAAAAGAAAAGAAGAAAAGAAAAGAAAGAAAAGAAAAGAAAAGAAAAGAAAAGAAAAGAAAAGAAAAGAAAAGAAAGAAAAAAAGAAAAAAGAAAGAAAAGAAAAGAAAAGAAAAAAGAAAAGAAAAGAAAAGAAAAGAAAAAAGAAAAGAAAAGAAAAATAGGTTTTATTTCTGTTGGGATGAAAGTATGCATTTTGAGTTCATTTTTAAATTCAGCAAATTCATATAGTTAATTTAAGGATTCAAGATTCAATCCACAGTTTCACTTAAGATCAACTTCCTTATGGAGAGATTTAAACCTTAGAAAATTATGGCCGTATATTACACATATTTTATTTCTTGGCCTAACATTTGCCTCACATGATACCCGCACCCCAATTTATAGTAGACAATCGGTCATTTTTATTTCTCTACATAAAAGTCACATGACTTTTTGCTACCATAATGTCTTATTTACACCTCACAATTATGATACAGGACCCTGGCATTGATATATCTGATCCAGGAACTATTTGTAACGCTTATAAGTAAGAGCTGACAGTTTAACGTATTTCTTTTTCAAAATCTTCTCTTCACTGCTTTCTCAGATATAACTCCATAAGTGTAGTGTCATGTATCAGTAATTTTAAAAATATACCATATTTCTTTGAATGATGGCTACCTCACTTTACCCCTTAAATCCCTATTTAGGGACAGCAAAGCTGACACAAAGAGAATCACCACTGCCTTGTAACAAAGATAAGATATACAGTCACATTTATCTGATTCTTTTTCTTTCCTCTTAAATTTTTAGGCATTGCCAGACAAAATGTTTTTAAACAGTAAAGCGTAATATGACACAAAACTCTGAGGCCTAAAAAATACTCTTCTGAGTGGAATTTCTCTACGTGCCTATTATGACCCATATCAGTCTTTTTCTTTAGGATTCTGGATAGCTTCCGCACTTCTCCAGCATTTATCTCATCCACAGGCTCCTAGTTTATCAAGGAAAGGATTTACACAGCTCTGAAAGGCATCGTTAGTGCATTATTGCTTCACTGAACTCATATACAGCATGGAGATGGTCGCAGTAAATGAGGAAGAAGGGAGCAATTCTTCACAACAGTCATTTATGAGGAGTAAAATCACCCATGGCCAACCCCACCCTAGACCACAGCACGTGTCGATGCCCAAATTCAAAAGCTCGAAAACACTATCAGCGCACATGGTGGGTGTGCAGCATGCTGATTGCTCTAAGTTCCTCTGAAGGATCTTAAGTCCTTGCATTTTCCCTGATGATTTCCTGAAGTTCTAAAAGACTGCACATCTCCTAAATGACTGTCTTTTTCCAAAGCAGGATATATGCTATGCTTATTCAGCACTGAGATTGCACTTGAAAGAGGACATTTTGGCATGATTCATTTGACAAGGTGATTTGGGTGTTTCAGTATCCAAGATAAAAAATAATGACAAGATTTTTCCTTATTATTAAAAAAAGAAAAAATGTGCAAGAGCTATCTCTGGTCCTTACCCCATGCTGGAGTCTCACCTTCACTCTTACCACACACCCCACTGTTCAAACACCCCCTGATGTTCACTCCAGATGCTGGTTTCCCCTGCTGACTGACAATTTGTAACAGGTGAAAGTTGAGTGGTTTATATTTCAGATTATATCAAAATGCTCCCATGCTAAAATGACTGAATTAGACTATCACAGCAACAGGTCAAAATAAACACCCTCCTGGATGCAATTGGGAGTTCTAATCCTGCCTAATGTTGATTAGAATCTTGTACCATAGCAACTCAGGTAGCTCTGTCAGAAAGCTCTCCCTTGGCCCCAGAATAATTCTGGCCATCCCCTATCAAAACTTACCCATCATCAGTTACATCTGCTCGAAGCCTAATGCTGTGGTAATATAAGAATCTTCTTAGAGCTGTTATGTTCATGGCTAATAGGAAAAGGCAAAGGAGGGATCATTTTTAATCACCAACTGTGCACTTTGTAAACGTGATATAATTTATGCATACATAAAACAAGTAAAGTATTATTGCACTTTTTCTATAGATGAGAAAACTGAGGCCAGGATATTCATATTTATTCCCATATTCACTCATTTATTAAGTGACAGACTCAGAATTACATGTGGTTCTGTCTAATTCTAACATCTGTGTTCTTTGTACTACATTATGCCAGCTAATCCATTAATATTCACAGAGAACATTTGCATTTTATTCAAAGCTTTAACATCTTAAAGAGCATGAACGGTCCCGTAATAAATGCAGGCTGAGAGGAAGAAATGTCTTTCCCCAGAGAGCCAAGGCGAACTGCCCATCAGGCCAGCAGTGGGGACAGAATTTGAATGACCCTCCATTGGCCTCATTTAGATTACTTTTCAAGGAAGCTCCAACCATGTCCCTCTGGCTCATTCAAAGGCTGGAGGACAGTGAGGCCGAGACGACTGGCTGACTACCAATAGACTTTCTCTGGTCTTCCATTGTGATAGAATCCTGGGGATTTTTTTTTTTTTTTTGAGTTTTATGTTTGTTTTTGTTGCTGTTGTTGTTGTTTTATCTTAGTCCATGACTGCTCAGAGAGAAAAAAGGTGGGGGGGAGGGGTGGGGGGGTTGTTTCTCAGGCTCCTTTGCCATTAAATGGGGCCAAATGCCTAAAATCTGGCTGATGAGATCTAAACAAAAATGAATGATGTGTTGCACCTCCAGGGAACTTTCTTAAAGGCTAGTAGACCCACAAAGCATGCCTCAGCCCTTCCTCCTTTCTGTAAGGTTGGAATGTAAACCAGAGAGCTGAAGCCAATGCAACCATCTTGGGCCATTGATTGACATTAACAATATAAGGCACAAAAAGTGAATGAACATGCTGGAAGGAGCCTGAATTGCTCACAAGGTGTAGAATAGAGCACAACACCAGCCTTAGACTGCCTCATGCTCCACACTTCCATGTCAGACAGAAATAAATTTCTAAGTTCTTTAGTTTGGGTCTCTTTTACCAAGAGAAGAAATCAATCTCAACTGATAAACATAGAGAGGGTGGATACTCAAATGTTTCCCAGGCTTATGGGCTTTGTGAATAATGATGCAGCCTAAACGAGGGCAATTTTGTTCAATAAACACTAGCTTTGAATATGAAGATTTCAAAGAGCATTAATGAGGAAGAAATAATTACAAAAATAATGAAATGAAATTACCTCGATGCAGCCTTTTTTCCATTCTTAATGCAACCAGCGTAATCTGAATAGTTGTGTCATTCTTTATAACCAATGCATTAGCATAAATAGAACATTTGAATGTATATAATAATTATTCAATTATAATGATCAAAGGGAAAAGGCTGCTGAAAACCATCCCTGATGCTGAATCCCCACCTAAGAAAATATCATTACATTTTAAGAAAAGAGACCGATCTTGATGCCATTAGCAGGAAAATGCTATTTTCAGAACTGTGTATCTACCTTCTTTAATAAGAAAGAATAAAACATCATTTTACCTTCTTAAGAGGCAGAGAGAGATGGAACATTCCATCATCCCCAGAAGTTTGTAACTATGAAGGCAAATCATTAACATTAGGGGAATTTAAAAACCGATCTGGAGGCCTGGCCCTAGGGTCAGAAGGTGAGACTGCCCACTTGGACCAGATTTAGATTTAGAGCTTCCAAAGATGATAAAGCTGTATCTGCTCTGTGGCTCCACAATTATATTTGGAACCAAGCCCAGAGGCCATGGTTCTTCATCCTCTGGGAAGATTCCTTCTCCTCAGAAAGATGTTCATTACAAGAAACGAAGAACAATGTACGTTTTTGGAAACATCGTGAAAACCTCCCTCTCCAATCATGGTCCAGACGGTACAAAATCACCTAGGAAGCAACACTTGATCATTATTCCATGCACCTTCTGTTGCAGACATGTGGGGAAGCAAAGTTGTGAGCTGCTCCAGGATTTCCCTAAAGCCAAAAATCTGCCCAGTTCTACTCTGGGCAGATTTTCAGCTTCTGTAGCCCAATTTAGGGAAGGCAGCTGTCGGGCACATTTGGCTACACACCTAAATGGGAGCCTCTGGCATTCTGAACTGAAAAAAATGACATTGCTGAGAGACAGCGGGAGACAGTCCACAACAATGGGATCCTTGCTAAGGGCTTGGGAAAGCAAAGCAGTTTTTCTAGATTTTTTGGAAAAGTCTTAGCTGAGCCTAAAATTGGAGCCAATCTTACGGAAAGTGCTTCCGTGCTTGCATTTTGGAAGGCCAAGCTGATGCAGGCAGGCCAGGTCCAAGGACCCAGAGGAAATCCCACAGAACCAGCCAACAGAGTCCGTGGCTAAGCATGGTAAAGAAGTCAAATGTGAGCCACGACGAAGTAAGAGGAGAGGTTATTGAAAGTATATAGAGAATGCAGGAATAGACAATATCTGGGTGACTCCAAAAGGAAAGGAGAGAGAGTCTCATTTTTGCTTGAGGTCTTGGGGTTCTTACTGAGGACAGTGGTCTGGCGTACGTGTCTTCTGAGGCATCCAGGAACTGGTCCAGCAAAGACAAGTGCTCAGGTGTCCTCCAGAAGTCCTCTGCTAGTCCATTATACTCCAGAGCCAGGGGTCTTGGTTCCAGTGATATCTGGAGTCCTTGGTCTTGGAAAACATGTATGACAATCTTGCCCATCCACTCCTTAGATGCTATCTATTGTGCTGGAAGACTCCAAAGAAATCATTAACTCTTTAAGCTTTACAGGAGGACATACATTATCAGTACTAATAGCCATGTTTGGGGTCGGGGTGTAGGTCCCAGCAAAAAAAAAAAAAGCAGTCCTTCATGGGGTCCCTTCAGTTTCCCATCTCAAAGCTTCTAAAAGCAGAAGAAGCAGAAAGAGATAATAGCACTGGCTGGTCCTTAGGAAGGCTTAGAAAATATTTAAGTTCTAGATACCAGGAAAACCTACCACCACCAATGCCAGGGTGATGGATGGCTTAACTCACGGTAGTAGCCATTTTGCAATATATATGTATATTAAATTTTACACTGTACTCTTTAAACTTATACAATGTTAGATGTCAATTATATCTCAATAACACTGGAAAAAAGTTTGAATTTACAAGAGAAACTATAGCATCATGAAAGTGATTTTTTCTGTAAAATGAAAGGGAGCCCCTTTTCAAAATAAAGAAATTTGAAAAGACTTGTACTCGAGAAAGGGTTTCAAGATTTCCTATGCTGGGATTTAGATAAAGATTGAAGACTGTAGGGGATCCCTGGGTGGCTCAGCGCTTTAGCGCCTGCCTTTGGCCCAGGGCGCAATCCTGGAGTCCCAGAATCGAGTCCCACGTCGGGCTCCTGGCATGGAGCCTGTTTCTCCCTCTGCCTGTGTCTCTGCCTCTCTCTCTCTCTCTCTTTCTCTCTCTCTGTCATGAATAAATAAATAAAATCTTAAAAAAAAAGATTGAAGACTGTAGATAGAGGATAAATGATGATAGATCTTGCTAAAGTTTAATACATACATGAATGTATACATATTATACACTTACATACCGATAAATATATTAAACTCCAGAGAAATTAGTTTCTCCTCAATTTTCCTAGTTTTGACAACTAAGGGATACAGCTAAGTTTAAAGAAAAAAGAGAGAGAGAGAGAGAGAAGCTATTTCTTCAAAGTGCCCGCTGAAATCAGCCACAATGCAAATAGGCACTCTGAGCAGAGGACTCCTTGGGGGAGCCTCCAGGTGAGGGTCAGCCAGAAGGGACCATCTATGCATGAGGAGCAGTTTGAGTGTTGGATCTCTTGCTGGCAATAATTACACTAGCCCACAGGCAAAGACCTAAATGAAAGGTGAAGGTGGGCACAGAGGAAAGGGAGTCATGTCACTGTGGAGGTAGGGACCTCCGCCTCCTCTTTCCTTCATACACCTGATCCAACTCCAAGTACTGGGGAGACAATAGCTTTGATTGAAGCATGAGAATGAAGTTTTAAAATAATCAAAACTGAGTCTCACACAATGGATTTGAGACTGCTTTGTTAACAGAAAGTGTCTGAGAAATTAGGAAATCAGATTGAGGCCATAAAGAATCTTGCTACCAAGCAGAAAGGTTGGAGAGTGCAGAGCTGGTAACTTGTTTAGAAAAAAAAAAAAAAGAATCCATTTCCTGTTTCTTCCCCCCAATGAGTGGAAACTCTTCGATAAATTTGTCCCATATAATTGACACTCTGAAATTTTCCTAAATGAGTATAAGCGTTGTCTCTCCTGCTGGTTCTCAATCTAACTCTATATGGATCAAAAGGCATCTCAATAAAATATCTAAGAATGATTCTTATTTGTATGGTGGCTTCGATCCACATGGTTCTTTGACTTTAAAAAAATCTTGGGGATGCCTGGGTGCATAAGTGGTTGAGCGTCCACCTTCAGCTCAGATTATGATCCCAGGGTCCTGGGATTGAGTCCCACATTGGGCTCCCCATGGGGAGCCTGCTTCTCCCTCTGTCTATGCCTCTCATGAATAAATAAATAAAATATTTTTTAAAAATCTTGGGGTGCCTCGGTGGCTCTGACAGTTAAGTGTTTACCTTCAACTCAAGTCATGATCCCAGGGTCCTGGGATTGAGCCCAACCTCTTCATCTTCATAATCGTCATAATCGTCATCATCATCATCATCATCATCATCATCATCAATCAGGCTTCCTGCTCAGCCAGGAGTCTGCTACTGCCTCTCCCTTTGTCCCTCCCCACTGCTCGTGCTTTCCTTTGCTCTCTCTGCCTCAAATGAATAAATAAAAATCTTTTTTTAAAAATTTAAATTTAAAAAAATCTTACAATGGTTAATTATGGCAGTTAAAATCACCACAGCTAGAAAAGAAGAGACCCAGGCTCAAAAGCAGTTCTCAGATCCCATGGAACTCAAAGCCTAGGTTTCTGTTGCCATGCCCAGCCAGTTTCTCCTCCGGAGCTGTCCCGGTCGGTCTCTTTTTATGAGCTGGCCTGCTCAAGTTTGGTTGCTTGCCATGCACCTTCCTCCTCTCTGTGCCCTTTCCTCTTTTCTGCTCCTCTCTTTCCACTCATGCTTTTCTTTCTCATCATTGCTGCTCCTCCTCCAGTGCCCACTCCCACTCGCTTCATGCTGTGTTCACGCTCATCAGAAAGAAAACAGTGGCTGAATCCAAATGCCATAATCAGTGGTGGCCCCTGCAGGAAACAAATCAAGCACAGTAGGAGTACTCAGCACTCAGCTGCAGAAAGGCTTCCCTCTGAAGGGAATACTTCACAACTGTTGAGAGAATCAAGGTTTTTGGTGGGTTGTTTTTCACCCCGCCTCAGTGAGAAGGATAGGCTTGTCAAATCAAAGCTATTTCTTCTTTAGTGTCTGATTTAGGAGATTATACATCAGAGGGAAGCACTTGTAAAAGGATTATAGCATTATAGAAAAATAATTGGAATGTTTCATCTCTCTGCATATCATAGCTTGTTAAAGTTGCTGTAGGGACTAGCCAGATTAATTAGAAAGAAGGAATATGCTTATTTTTCTAACTCAACACTCTGATGGTCAGAGATATTCCTGTTTATCCTAGTAAATGTTAAGAGGAGATCATGGATATCATCTTAATTCTGCAATTTACAGGATACACAAATCGCTCCCTCCCTCTTGCAGAGCAAGTGCAAGCCGGGCTAAAACCTAGGCTATTATAAAAAGGGCCATTTTTGTTCTCCTTAGGTATTATGGAGTGATTCTTAAGGGCAGCTATCAATTATGTCATTCATTTGGGTAATATAGACAATCAGCCCATAGAGATTACTACTCTGGATAGACGAATTTGATAGGCCTGAGACAACCAGCTTGACAATCTAATACATTCTAACAGGCAGTTAAAGTCTCTCCTTTATGGTGAGCTATTGATCCACTCTTCAAATATTTCAATATAAATAAAAATAGCAACAGAAAAAATCAAAGTTGGGAAAATTGTGAAGTTAGAAAAGATTATGGCGGGCACCTGGGTGGCTCAGTCAGTTAAGTGCCTGCCTTCAGCTCAGGTCATGAACTCAGGGTCTGGGGATTGAGCCCCATGTTGAGCTCTGCATTCCATGGGGGTTTGCTTCTCCCTCTCTCTCTGCCCCTCTTCCCACTCATGCTCTCTCTCTCTTCTTCTAATAAATAAAATCTTTAAATTAAAAAAAAAAGAAATAAAAGATATATTCAGTGCCTCATTTTCTATCTAAATATCTTTCTCCCTGTATGATTTTCCCCTTTTCTCCTCCAAGTACCCAAAAACCTCACATTCCTTCTTCATCCCCAGAATCTTCATACATGCCCCCTCTGGCAACACACTAGCTTCTCAAAACAGGCTCGACCTCCATTCCATCCCCTAGGCTCAGGTATTAGTAATCACACTTTACCAAGTACCCTGTGCCTGTGTTTCCTATGTATTTCAGTTTATTATATATTACCACCCCTGGTTAGGGTATTTGCTGGTACAGTACATTACCTCCTCATTAACCTGATTATTATTTGGCAAAGGCTTTGCAAGATATACCTAAATCCACAGGGGTAAGCATTTCCTAGCAGCATGATAGGTCAGCAAAGGGATGATTTTTCAACAAGATTTTTCCTACTCATACCTACTCATACCACATGGGCAGCTACACTCACTTGTGACCTGATTTCTCTTCACAGGGAAGGCTAACATTCTCCTCCATATGAGCCTTCCTCCATGTTAAGTGTATGTCCACTTATTGTCCCTATATCAGACCCTGGAAGCCTCTCGTCTACAATAAACCGAAAGGAACTAACTTGTAGGATAATTCCCTTCCTCCCTCTTCCACTTCTCACAGGCCAACAACTTCAAACAGATTCTCCTGTTCCCCTTCCCCACAATGCTCTGAAAAGCATTTCCTATGGACCTTAGGTCCATGCCTCCAAATATGCTAGCATTCAAACACTGAAATTATTTCCCCTTATTATTTCCCCTTAACAGTGTCTAGGGGGGCAAATACAGAAATGAAAGCTAGAAGAATAAAAACATGAAGAAACTGAACAGCCTGAAGATAGGATTAGCAAACGAGATGACTGAGCGAGGAAGAAGGCCCCTGACAACCTGGCTAACTACTTGACAACTTTGCCTCAGGCTAGCCCTTCCCAGACAGGGGCAATGTGTCTTCTTCCATTACTGTCAGACATTCAAATTACTTTTTAAGATATCTCTCTAAAGATCCTTTCTTTTGCTTCTTCATTACTTCTTTCTTTTGCTCACTCCTTCAAGCATGCACAATGTGAAAGCACTATGGAAAATGCACTGTGTTAAGATTTCTTTGTGGAGTCTGGCTTGCCTCGGATAGAATAAGCTAAAAACCCAGTGCAGGGTTGTCTGGTAACAGCTGACTCAGAGGACACAGATTGCATTTCAGTCTCGTCTCCACCCTCGTACACACGCAGACACGTACGCACACATGCGTGCATGCGCAAGCAACTAACATAAATAACTCCACCCCCTCCAGCACCAAACAGGAGATGCTCAGGCCTCGATAGACAGAAGCCTGCAGAACACTAACATATGAAGGAGGAGAAAATAGCCTGCCAGGATACACTTGTCACATAAGAGAGAGAAGTCCCAGAGTAAGTACTGCAGCCTGTGCTGACTTTTCAAAGCACAGTGTGGCTGTGCTCACTAACAACTCACTCCCAGCTGGTGAACCCTCAGAGTAGCAGCTCCATCACTCTTGAGAACAGGTTGCAGGGTAGAGGAAATGGGAAGAGAGACAGGCAGATGGGGCAAAAAGTAGGGGAGAAGGGATAGAACACTTGTCTTCCCAATACAAGAAAAGGCAATATGGAATAGGCTTTCAAATTGCAGAGCTCAGAAGCAGAAAAGGATGAGATAGTTAATGGAAAATGATCAATGTGGACAATAAGTTCTGAGCATTCAGAGGAAGGGGAAATCAGAGGGGGGAAACGGGAGTGGTGGAATCATGTAGGAAAACCGCCAAAGAGAAAGAGATCCTTTGCAGAAGTGACTCAGAAGTAACACAACCAGTAGGCCAAATCAGGAAAGAGATAAAGTGGTCTTGCCAACCCATGCAAATATGGTCTTCCATCATTTCCTCCACAAATCTATCTGATTTTACAGGTGTTACAAAGAACAGAAAAGCAGCAGGGTCTGTTTACTTTTCACAGGGTTTAGCCACCTTCCCAGGCACATTGCATGAGCCTCATCATGAACCAAAATGAAATACTTCTTATCATTGCTTCTCAGACCTTGGTTAAATAATTTTCAACTCTCAAATGCAGCATGAGATCAGGTTTCTCCAATCCCTGTGGAGTCTGGGCCTTTTGTTTTTCACTTCAATAAAATACATAAAGGTGGAAATTTAACCAAAGGTCCCATATTATAATTTGTTGATAAAACATCCAGAGGCAAGGGCGGAGACTTTCCACCATGGCAGAACCTTAGATGTGTCTGTGAAGCTGGCAAAGCTCCTCAGAGCACACTGACCATATGTTTCTAAAGTTAGCACTTTAGCAATACAGGGCCACCCTGTATCATGCTTTGTCATTATTCTCAGTCATCATGCTGAGCAGCAATACTGGGAAATAAAACTTGGATCAGAGAATACTTGGGGTCAGAGGTAAAAGGTCAAGGTCAGGTTTGAAGATTCAATAAACCAAATTCTTGAACTTGGCCAATGCTGAGATCTGAGAAGCAGATGAACAGACTCAACCAGAATAAGAACCCACAACTCACACTGAAATGGAAGGGGACAGAAGGGTGAGTGAACAGAACATGGCAAGTGAAAGAGGTAAAATCAAGAAGATCGTTAAATGCTGTCTCCTTCCTTGTAGGGAAAGGAAATTGGTAGCTAGGATAAACTACCACAGCCTATCTGAAAGGCATGTGTCAGAGGGTTATTCTGCACCGACTGACCCAAATTTCCCTCTTGGAAAGTAAGCCTGGTTACCATGTTATCACTACACTGACCTGAAGGAGACCCTTCTGAAATTCTACTGAGAATAAAGCAAATCTCTGTAGGACTTTTCTCGAAATCTAGAAGATATTGAGCAAGCCCCTTCAAAATGCTGCTTCTCGATCCAGTTGTACAATGACAGAGAGGGCTCAACAAGAAGGTGAGTCAAGAAGTGGGGCTGAACTGACCTTGCCTGATTGGACACCTAACAGTTGTTCACAGAAGATTCTGCAGGCCACAGACAGAATCCATCACCAATGAGATGTGAAACAGAGAGAAGCAGAGAGTCCATCAAGATGGCAAGGACTCAAAGCCTAGAGCAACATTTCCCAAAGTGCCATCTGTCTCAGAGTCAACCAGGGACCTTGTTAAGAAGGCAGTCTGGGCCCCACCCTGGATTTATTCAGAATAAATGGATATGGTCCCAGGAATCTGCATTTTTAAGTAGGCTTCATGCTCAACCTGGGGCCCAACAGGGGGCTTGAATTCATTACTCAGATCAAAGTCTGAGCTGAGATCAAGAGTCGGATGCTTAACTGACTGAGCCACCCAGGTGCCCTGAGAATTCACACTTTAAGAAGGTTCTCCTACTCCTACCCCTTAACTCTACTCCACTGAGTTAGGCACTTGTCCTTTTTGTCTTCCCAGAATCTGACACCTTCGAGAGAGAAAGGGGTTAAATCCTACTATCTAGCTAATATCATAGAAGAGAGCCCAGATTATCACTCACTGCGACCCTCAGGGAAGAATGACTGGGAGGCTGGGGCGGGGGGGCAGGGGGGCAAGGGAGGGAATGATAGGATATCAGGAAACTCTGGGAGAGGATATGAGCCAATTGCAGAGTCCCTAATGGGCAACCTGGACCAGAAGGGTAGCTTTTTGAAGGTTGGAACCAGGGCTCCCAGAGTATGGTGGTGTTCAGTAGATGCTTAATAAATATAGAAGAGAGAGAGAATACATAAATAGAACATGGCCTGCCCTACTTCAGTGTTAATTTCGGTGTTCCTGTGTTCTCTCTGGGTCTTACCCTCAGCTCTAACCCACTTGTAGCCAACCTCTTTCTCTTGGAGTAGTGGGAACTCTCACTCATCGTGCTGTTTGATGAAGATCTGCCAGCTTGCTGAAGTAAGAGACTCGGTGCATGTAACCCCCATTCCCTCTGATTCTCCACTCTGTCCTCTGCTCAAAGAAGAAAGCGTTTTTCTTCTAATTTACATACCAGGTTCTTCTGGAGGTCAGAGCAGCTGTCCTCCACACACAGAGGACTGACGTGGATCAAGTCGTAGCCCCAGAGCTCAGCCCAGGCACAGTTTCGCCAGCCCTTCAGTTCCCTGGCAAACTCCATCCTTCTTCTGACTCTGGGTGTGTGAACAGCAGCGCAGAGAGAGCAGAGAACAGGGGGGAGAAAGGTGTGATTCCTGAATTTTTTTACAAACTGTTCACACTCCCTGTCCTCTGGGGCCTCCAGGTCTTCCAGGTTGCCATGAATCCGGGGCAGCCCGGTGCTTGCACTAATCTCACTGCCATCAACATTCTTATTTCCACACTTTCCACTCCAATTGCTGAATGCTTTAATGCCACTATTTCTGGAAGAGTGTTCTGCAATAGGCGCTGAGATCAGGCTGATGAAAATGGAGTATGTATGCTTTATTTTCCAGTTTCAAATTCTTTGTAGCAGATCTGGAAAAATGAAATTAAAATAATCTCTAACTCTAACAGCCATCAATATTCACTATTACTAAGTACACCTACCTACTCCCATTGTAAAATTTGTAAATATGTACACAGCTGTAAACTTTTTTCAAAATTAGGACCATATTTGGACATGATAGAATTATATAATCAATTATGAATTCAATGACATCCCTATTTTATTTCCTCCCACACTCAATCATTCTGATGTCCTTCAGATTTCTCTCTGACAACTCCCGCTGCCTGCAACCTTCTTCCTCCAATCCATTTCTGTTCCACTTATCCCTTTAGCTTCTGCTCACTTTCTCCTTGAAGGCTTCTCCCATTCCCTGATCACAATCAATCCCTGTCCAGGGCTCTGAAGGAATAGCTTTGTTTCTTTGTTATAAATCTATGTACATGTCTGTCTCCATATCAAACTCCAAGCCAAGGGAATGCAGATTCCCAGAAACCTAGCACTGTGTCTGGCACACAGTAGGTGCTTGACAAATGTTTGTTAAACTGAATTGGATAGAGTGAGATGCTCTCTTATATATGCCTAAGCAAGTTAATAATGAGAATCCAAAGGAACAAGATATGAACTCCCACATCCTTAACCATATTGATGTGTGCAAAGGCAAAAATTCTCCATTTTCTTATTTCGTTTTTTAAAGCTAGTGTTTGCTTAAGTCACAGCCACCTGCTGCTCTGCAGCTGTATCAGAGAATAAGTCTGTGCTCCAAATTACCAACTCAGAGCTTCCCGGTGGCTTTTCTACTAACAAGCTGCCAAGTCCAGAATGATGGGGTTTCTGTTTTAGCTGACAACCAAAAACAAAATCTGGCTGCTCTAAACAGGCTCTTTTCACTCCACCTGCTGCTTCTACAGCTAAAGTGGAGAATGACATATGAACCTCTAAAGCCTGAGGCCAGGATTCCATTGAAAGTCCACGGATGTCAATTCAAGGCATTGAGAAATTGCTCCTATGTTATGCATTTATTCCTACAGAAATCACTCATGGAAAACATTAAAAAACTTTAACACCTGAAAAGCTGTCCATGGCCGCTCCTGTCCAGAAGCCTGTCTCTGATGATAGCGCCAAGAGCTTGGATGGGGGAGGACCCTCTCCTCTGTTTTGTCACCTCTAATAGGGAAGAATGAACTAGTCAAATCCACCCTTGCTTCTGCAAAATTTCCCATGCCAGTAGGCAGGAGTGGCCTGTGGTAGGAATTCTAGACACTGAGACAAAGTGGTGAAAAAGTGTTTGGGGACTAAAGATTTTCAGTTCCACTCACATCAATCTTAGGGTCAACTGAGACTCAGTCAGAGGGTATCTAGAAAACCGTACATGAAACTATCATTGTCATCATCATCACATTGGGTCAACTTGATAAAACTCATCTGCTTTGGGTGAACCCATTTGGTGCAGGGTCATATCGTCTGACCCTTACATTCCATAGCACTGGACAGGGAGGACACTTTCCATTGTCAGATAGCTTCAATTAATCATAAATAAACAAGAGTGCTTCAATAATAGTAATATTAAGATTATAAAACATTAATTTGTTGAGTATTTACTGTGCATTGAGCACTCTGCTAGCGCTTTAAAAACATTATCTCATTAGAAATCTCACCCCATGTCACACAGCTGACAAAGGTTTGAGCAGGATTTGGACCCACTAAACATTAAACTGTTTGGTTCTGTTTTGTCCCAATCCAGCAAACCTGGAACCTGCCTTCCCAGACTAGCCCAAATTACAAGTAGAAAATACTCCTAATCTACAGAAAAGAGAAGTTGTCCAGACAGGCCAGATGAATTTCCAGGATGCCTGTCTTCCAGAAAGGGTTCTCACTGTAACAGGAACACAAGAAATATAACCTATACAAAAAAGGTCACAGACCCTAGACTCCATCAACCTTTGAGGACATCTGATCCTGATGAATTTCTGAGAGTATTTTCTAGATATAACTCTCTCCCTTCCCAGCAAAACTCCAAAGTTGCCTGTCTCACTCTGGTGGCTTTCATCATAGGCATTTTCAATGAGCTTTAGCTTTAGACAAAAGAAGTTTTATTGTATCAAAAGTGTCCTTGCAATACTCATTTTAAAACATTATTCAACAGAAGTACATCTTGAGTACATGATTTCTAGGCTAAGTTGTTAGGGCTAAGCATTTTATTTAGTTAAGTTGACAAAGATGTATGTACACACTTTAAACAATTTTTTCCAAAATATAGTATTAATGTATTCTCCTTCAATTCTTTGTTTACTTCTGAGTTGTTCTTTGGTTCCTGACAAAGAAATCTAATGGTACAATTGATTCCCTTCCTAAAAATGTTCATTTCCAAATATTGTTTGAATTTAGGTGGTATTAGTATGTATTCTATCATGTAAGTTTAATAAAGGTTAGTTATTAAAAACCTCACTTACACAGAACAAAACAATGTTTGTTTTTAATAAGCAAGAAGACTAAAGGTCATATACTTTCAAAATACATATTATAAAGAAAATTTTTATTATATTATTTTATTATTTTTATTATATTATTTTTTATTTTTATTATTAAAAAATTACGATTACTACTTACAACTTACTCAGAAAAATGTGAGGGCCTCATGTAGAGTCTATTTATTCCCTATTCTAGACACTAATAAGGTTAGCCTTTTGATATCTTAGCTTATACTTGATTTTCAAGCAGGAAATTAGAAGGATTTTTTGATAAACAAATTCTAACAATAGTGTGCTACTACCTCTGATGATAGACAAAAGCAACTAGGAAAAGCAGGCATAAGAAACCCAGAAGCAGATCTGTCTGTGCCCACAGGGACCATGCTGTGCATACATCAAGGGTTAGCAGGAGTTATCTACATCATTCCCAAAACAAAATAATACAGAACAGATGGTGTTCACTGCCCTCTGTTCAAGATCATCTAAGGATTACACCAACTTTTTAAATATATTTTTTAATACTGCTTAAAGGGGTGGGCTTAATGTATAACCTCTGGGATCCTCATAACTCCCAAATAAAGTGCACTCTGAGATTTGGACATTTAACATTTTAACCCCAAGCTGGTCCAAATGAGTCTCAGATGCCAAGTCAACATAACCTCCTCTGCCCTCCAAAATATGAGTGTGGAGTGATGAATTAAAGGAAGGATCTTGTTGAATTTGAACTCTGGTGACTTTTAGGTAGACAAAACATCAAACGTATTCAATTTTTACTGGAGTGAGTTGACATACAATAGTATATTCATTTCAGACATATGCTACAGGGATTCAACATTTTATACAATACAAAGTGATCAACATGAGAAATCCAGTTACCATCTTTGCACCTTACAAAGTTGTTATATATTATTAATTTTATTTCCTATGCTGTGCATTTTATCTCCATTTCTTATTGACTTAATAACTGGAAGTTTGTACCTTTTAATCCACTTTCTCTGTTTTGCACATCCCTCCAACCTCCTCGTCTCTGGCCGCCACCAGATTGTTCTCTGTAGCTATGCAAACTCTTCTTTAAAATAGCAATGATAACTACTGGTAATCAGTCCCATATATTCTCTTTTCTTTTTCCTCCCACACACCCAGAATATAAAGAGGAAAAATGAAGTGCACCTTAGGGAGGGCACTTGCCTTCATCCCCTCTACTGTGTTTCTATTTCAGTGGAAAAGAACCCCCAGTTCTTCCCCCAAAGCCAGAAAATTGGAGAGAAGCATGTGAGTCCAGATTCCCTTCCTCCCCCTCATGCTTCCCAAAGGAGGGGCTCCTCTGGTTAGTGATAGTCGTCACTGACTGAGCCTCAGTTCTAGGGGACAGGGAGAAGGTAAGGTCCTCTGCAATGGGCAGTGGGAATCTAGATGTCTGGTTCTCGGCCACTCTCCTAACAGGATTCTTGGTCCTGAGTTTAAACTCCATATGTAAGTGGGTGGGTGAGGCCCACTGCTTTCTGTGTGCCCTGAAAAGATTTGGGAAGTGGCTGAGGGAGAATGCTTCAAAATTTCTTAGGCAGATCTCCCCAAGCACTGGGTCCCAAGGGTTCCTACAGGTGAGACTAAATCCCGGTCTAAGTTACATTTCCGCATCCACGTGACCAGGCATTTAGGTGTAGTTTTGCAATTGCCTGGATATGAACTCTGGACTTGATCACTGTATGACTAGTAATCTTCTAATGCTAACAATCAGAATCCGGAGAGCTGGAACTTGGACTCCCCAACTCAGATATCATCACAGTCCCTCACCAGGTAAGAGGCAGCAAAAGAATCTGGACCCAGGTCTTCTCATTCCAAATCCAGTCTTCTCACAAGTTGCATATGGTGCAATCAGGGCCAAGTTTGCAAAAATAAGAAATGGGCAGGGCTGGCACGGGGCAGAATAGGGAAGTAAAATGTTCCATTTCTACTGATGGTTGATTCTATGATTAGAATCCTTAATTAAAACAGAGTCACTAATCTATAAAAATTTATTTTAAAACTGTGGTTCTCAAACGGGAATGATTTTGCACCATCACCACCCCATGGGCTATTTGGCAATGTCCTCAGACATTTATGACATTTTTGGTTATCCCACATGATGGAGAAAGGACAGAAATGCTGGTAAACATCCCTGCAATGCACAGAATGGCCCTTGCAATGAAGAAATGTGGGCCCCAAATGACAATAGTATTGAGAATGAGAAACCCTATTTAAGGGATTCTGTGAAACATGGGTGCTGCATATAAACTCAGCAGAATGTGTACATACATTAGAACCCCAGGCTAGTGGGAAGGGGAATGACCCCTGTAGTACTGTCATTGTAGGTTCTCAGCAGGTTTTTGCAGATCTCAGCCTGGGCAGGCCATCACCAAGACTAACCAGGCAGTTGAAGCTTATGCGTGCCCTCCCTCTTTCTACCTTTGCTGTTTCCAACTTCCTTGGGCCATCTGCACTCCTGCCCCCCCAACTCCACCTGGAGACACTGTAACTCCTCCGTGCCTAGATTCAGTTCTGTCCAGTTCCTGACCCAACACTAAGCAGTACCAAAAACAATGACAACAAAGAAGCAAATGGCAAACTGATAGCTTTTCCCTCAAGAGAAATTTCCCATAACTAGGAGGGGATGGATGACTTTACTGTGCTAGCTAGTTACTTCACATATTGTAGCCCACTAAATTTAACAACAATCCGATGAGATACATATGATTTCCATTTTGAAGTCAAGGAAACTAAGGCTCAGAGAGATTAAATAATATACCTACTTTCTTAAAGATAACAAGAGGCTGATACCTGTTCTGTATCAATTCCAGAGCACACTCTCATGCCACATTTAGTCCATACCTGACTTTCCTGTTCCAAAGTCATATTAAATTGGATACAAGCCAAGATACAATTTTGCAGATTTGTATTTTAAATTATTGGAAATAAATCCACAAGCCAAATAAATCATCAGTGTCTTCTTTAGTCTGTGTTCTAGTTAGGATCCTTTGATTGCAAGTTACAGAAACCAATTCAATCTAGATAAAATAAATTGGAGCAATTTATTACGGGGATGTGGGGCTTCTCACAAAAATTAAGGAGAAAAAAACTAGAAAACTGCTGTTTTTCCTCACTTTTACTCCAGATCAGCTTTCTCAGCTCCCTCTCCTTTGATTGCAAGGGAGTATGGTTACCCCACAGCCCCTCACATAGCACAGTACCCCTCCATTCTCTCCCTGTCTCTCCCTCTGTCTCTTCCAAATCCTGAAAAAGAGAATATTCCCAGTTTGAGACAGATTTCAACTCCTGACAGAGTTAGTTATTCCCAAGGGAAGGAGTTATGCAGAACACACATGGACAGGGGGAGGCCACCCCTTGTAGATGAGGAAAGGAGAATAGCTTCCAGAAAATGGGAAAGGTTGGGATGTGGGCTCAGCTAGCCCATTACAATAAGAATATCTAATATTCCACAGCCTTTTTGTGAAGTGAGCAGCAGCCCAGAGCTGGCCAGGTTGGTTTGCCCCTTACAGAGAATCATGTAAAGCCAATCAAAAGAATTTACACTGTGAAAGGAGACAATAATACTTTATTCCAGTTACCTCTGAATTTTGATGAGTATGGTAAACAGAACAGTGAGCTGATTAGAAGGCCCTCTACTTTCTGCAGTACCGAGGCTGTGAGCCTTACTCCTTCCCACTTCTCCAGGGGTTTATTTACTCTTTGAACTCATGTCAGAGCTAATGGTCCTATTTTGTCCTATTGGGCCCTACGTGAGTCTCTGAATCAGGGCAAGTGTAGATTTAAAATGGACCCCTTCCTCTCTATAGGGCATACAGATGCACCTTCCATAGAAAAGAATGTGGACTACTTACAAGTAACCTGAGGGTAATCCTACTAGTCAACACAGAGGCCTTTTCCTATCTCATAATATTAGCTTATTGATTCTTAATAAAGATGCTTGGCAACATAGAGTTTAAAAAGTGAGGACAAATGACTAAAGTTTCACTTCTAAGATTTTAGATTCACACAGCCATTTTGGTCAAAACTGTAACAGCATGTCTTGCCTTCTCCTTCACCTTCACCTTCATCTTCAGATTGGCCTGCTAAGCCAAACTGCTTCTTGGCTATTGTGAAAATAAAAGGAAATACCTTGAACACCAGCTAATGGTGTTGAGAGATAGAATAAGTGCATTGAATAGAATAAGTCAGGACAGTGAAGATACTTTCTCTTCTACCCTATAAAATGCAGATAGCTGAAGAGCTACTGCAGACATCATAAAGTGGCTATATTTTTAGCCCCTACTCATTATGGCTTTTAGTGAATTGTCTCTCTGTTGTCTTAAGCCATTCATCTTTGGAGAAATATGGCCCCATTTTTCTATTTATTTATCTCTTTAGAAATGGGAAAGCGTAAACTGTTGCACTACAATAAATTTTCTCACTTTTAATAGTTCAAATGGTTCCACAGTAAAATGAAAGTCAAGCATTATTTTTATTCCTTGGATTTTGGTCACTTTGAGTATCCTTAGCACCATTTAATGCCATGATCCCTAAGAATGGCCTCAATTCGATTATCTATCTTCTGAAGATGGTTATCTCAAACTTTAGACAGTTAAAAGTAGACTAGAAGAGATCTTAATCATCTCTTCTTTCTAAAAGTATAGAGAAAGCAGGTGTTTTTAGATAACTAATTTCTAACTCATCCATGCAGATTTCAAAATACAGAAAAGCAAAAACAGAGAGAACTAAAATTATCCAAAAATAATAGTTTTTTCTAGGACAAGAAGAGCTAAACAACTCCAAGTTATTCTTAACATGAAATTTAATTGGAAAATATAAAGTTAACAGAATTTTGGATGTACCAAGAATACGATTTACTGACACCTTTGCTATTCAGGCAGAGAATTAATTTTCATATGTTTTCATAAGAGATTAGTGTTGGGTTCATATACTCCATCTGCCTCACCCTTGTTCCTAAAAATTATAACACAAAAGATGTTTCAGATAAATGCATGTTGTCTATTCCTGGACTGCACTTCTACCCTGAATCCGTGCCTCCTTTCTCATCCCAGAGGAACTGAGGTAGACAAACTAGAAGGAGATTTGAAGACTCCCATCATGCTTAAATTGGGCACCACAACTATGTAGCCTTCTTTCTTATCTTCTCTGAGCTTCCCAGATTCAAATAGGACTTGTAGGAGAAAAGCATCTAAAGAGGGGGAAATAGTCAGTGAAAAAGAGACAACCCCACAAAAGCACTCAAGCCAAAATATTTCCCAGAATACAGACCAATCACCATGGCTTTCTTCCCCTAAATTGAATCTCCAATTAAAACCAAGTCTAAATACCCTCATGCCCTTGTTGAAAGCCCCGTATAAAACCTTGCAATGCCCAGAATGAAGAATTAAGGCAATGAAATGTACATCTCACTCTCTAGATGGGAGAGTTTCCTATGTTTTATCTTTTCTCTATATAGTGCTTGCTTCAGCAGCACATCTATTAATTTTACCCTATACAAACCATAAACCTTTAATGAATTGACCCATGTTCTAGGCTAACATTTTTCATACATCATATCCAATGTGGCACCAGAATGCCATCTCACTTTGATGCAGCATGTAAGCTTTGATTGTAAGCTTTCATTTATTATTAGATTATAGACTACTTTCAGAAAGAGCCTTGTCTCCTGCAGCTCCATGGTTAATAGCATGGACTTTGAAGCCAGACTGCCTGGTTACTAATCATGGTCAGTCCCTGGCTAGCTGTCTGATTTTGTTACTTTCCTCCCAGTGTCTCAGTTTCCCCATCTGTAAGATGAACAAGGATATTTCTGGTAACTGCCTTATGGCAAGACAGTGAGGATCAAATGGGATAATTTGTGTAAGGAACTTGGAGCACTGTGGCATGTGACTAATGGCCACTTAATAATGATCACTTAAATTAGTATTATTTCTCTAGTGCATGGCACATAATGGTTATCACTAGTGTGTCAGATGAATTACTGAATCCTGAGGGGCATTTGTTTTTTCTCACAGGAGAAAATCTGGCATTATTGAAGAAGACATTGGTTGTTCTACAGAATTCTTTTGTGGCTTGAGACAAGCATAGCCAGAGAGAATAGCAAAACATACAAATCTTCCTAAAACAAAAGTTTTTGTCCATCCTAATGGATTCCACATTTTTCTTGTTGCATTGTTTATCACTATTTAGGACCCAAGAAAATTTTCCTTTGACAGAAACAGAAGGGTAAAGATAACATGAAAGGGAAAAGCCTGAGTCTTTTAGAGATGTTCTTCATCTTCTGTCCAGCCTGAAAAATTGTTTCTATCTAGGAAAGAAATGAGGTGCAGAGAAAATTAAGAATGTAAGTAGAAAGTTGACTTTGGTTTTTACGGGCACTTGAGTGGTATCTCAAAAAATTTAGAGGCCGTCTAAAAGGACCTCTTCTTATTTATTGTCTTACCTCCTGAATGAAATATTGTCTGTATTAATCCCATCTGGAATTACAGGGCCTTTCTATGTTTGATGTCTCCAGAAACTTAGAACACAAACACCACCTGAAGAAATATATATGGACAAACATAAATTAGACTTTTCTCTCCATTGGGATGCATCCATGCATGAGAGCTTATAAATTTAGATTATATCTCTACTGCCATAGTGTGATAGAATGGTTTTTAGTGAAGATGTCCTAAAAGGAGAGTCTAAAACTCTGAACACAAGGAGCTTTCAAGGGGAAAAAAAAAAAAAAAAAAGAAGAAGAAGAAGAAGAAGAAAAGCTGAATCCTTCCTTTACCTGCCTCCCAGCAATGTGACACTTTCTGATTCTTCTGATCACAGCAAAAGTTTGGGAAGGACTGTGTTTCTTCACACAGAAGCAGAGCAAGAGGGAGAATGCTGAACATGAAAGGAACATGAAGACAGGCCTAGCTATTTTCGCATCACACATAATAAAATCATGGTTCTGTTTTGTCTCAATTCCAGTGTCATAACTCTAATTTTGGGATGCTGTCTCTCTGCCCATCCTCCAGGCTGTCCATCCCCCAGCCCAGAATGGGTTTGGCCCAGAATGGATGTCATTCTTCCCTCCTATATTCTCACTGCTGGACTCAGACATTCCCTTACATGGTCATTTTTCTTTTGATGTTTTAACTTCTGTCTTATAAAAGATTACCTCCATCACTTGGGGTCACCTGGAAATTTGAGAAGTGTGTCCTTCAATTCATTAAGTCAATTCTTGAGCTGGGTCTAAACACAGACCTCACTGCTCTTCTGCCTGAAAATGCTGACCCCGTGTCTCCCCAGCTCTGGCATCATTGGGAAATGTGTGAAGCTTATCCCTGGTGCTGTCTTTTGGCTTCTCCTCATGCTTTAATCTTCCATCTCAGCCTTCTACTTCCCCCAAAATGCCCCTGGATGCACCTCCCTTCACCACACCTGGCTGTTTGGCTGCCTCATTTCACACCTGCCTCTCCACTCTCCCACGTCAAGCCTGTTCTCAGAACCCAGCCTGTGTAAAGATAAGAAACTAATTCATGTTAAGTTACTAATAATGACTGATGATAAATCCTCCATTTGTTTCTGCCATGGGATATTTATGTCCAGCAGAGGAAAATGGACTTACACTAAATAAGTTAATATATATCCCATTGTATTACAGGATCGTCTGTTCCTACAACCTCCTACCTCCACACTTTCTTATCAATTTTTTCATCTACACCTCCTGTGTCAGTGGCAAATGTTACCTCCTAGGAGGCCTTAACTGGAATACAAAGAAACAGAGGCTCACAATGCTTTTGAGCTTCTAAATAAATTTTGAAGAATTGCAGCAAATACTTAAAAGTCATGGCTTTTTATTTGCAAACCTTTGGGTTTTTTTGGTTGGGAGCCTAAGCCCTAAAAGAATACAAAGCATGAAATGTGAGCTTCTTCAAATAAAAAAGAGATCTGAAGTGCCAGGGTCCCCACAATCTAGACTAGATTTTGGGGGTGAGGGCAGGTTAAAGTCAGAGAGAATAAAAAGAAAAGTGTAAACTTTCCTGTGGATGTCTTGGTCCTGTACTGAACTGGGGAAGGGAAAGCAAAAGAGAAGGAGAGGGCAGATATACCAGATGCATTGAAGAATTTAAGAATAAAAGACCCCAGTGCCTTATGTCTTGGGGAAGAACAGCTTCATGCACCAACATAGTAGAACAGCAAGTGGGGAGTACCTAGAGTATGATGTGTTTTGACAGAAATAGGATTTAAGACAGAGCCCCGCTCCCATCCCAATATGTGAACAGATCCTTAGAGGGTCTTGGAAGTTGGCTGCAAGGACCTATCAACCCCAGAGACAGAGAATATAAATATGTGTAACTATAGCCAGATGGCAGAGTGAACAGATATTTCAGTGGATATTGGTGGGAATAGAGACCAGTAACCCAGAGCTATTAAAGATGATGCATAGGGCAGCCCTGGTGGCTCAGTGGTTTAGCGCCGCCTTCAGCCCAGGGTGGGATCCTGGAGACCTAGGATTGAGTCCATGTCAGGCTCCCTGCATGGAGCCTGCTTCTCCCTCTGCCTGTGCCTCTGCCTGCCTCTCTCTCTCTCTCTCTCTCTCTCTCTCTATGTCTCTCATGAATAAATAAATACAATCTTTAAAAAAATAAATAAAGATGATGTATAGCTCATCCAAAGCCATTATAACTAAGATCCACATGACCCTTCCAACATCTGGAGGCCTCATAACCCACATTTCTTCCATCTACATCAGCATCCAGAATTTAAAGAAAGAGGGAAGAGAAATTCTGAATTGATTGAGTTTGTACCCAAAATGGCCTAGAAAACCTGGAAATGACAGAACTTAGATGAAAAACAACATAGATTATCTAGGCAGAATAGGGGCTTGAGATAGAAAATACATTGTTACATTAAAAAATAAAGGAAGTTGCATTTATGCTGCACATCTGAGCTCGTGGCCAGAACCATCTAGAATGTTATGACATCTGGCAAAGCATGGAGGATGGAAACTCTGGGTAGGTACTAAGGTAAAAGATCCTCTTGGTGTCTTTTAGAGCTTACTTAGGGAGTCTATATAAAGTCCCTGAATGCTTGGTTGATCCAGCCTCCACATCTGTCCTAGACCATCATGTTTACCACACAGAATCAGAGCTGTCATTGGCCATACTCTTTCATTTATGCATCCAGGTCAGTACAATAAAATTAACTAGAGGACTAGGGAAATAAAAGCTCCTTATTAACTCAAATTTCTGGTTAACTGAGGGTTACTCAGAATCCCAAAATCTGTTGTGAATATTATCTCTAATATTTGAGACTTCTTTGAGTCTTCAGGGTCATCATTGCAAGCACTGCATGCCTTTCTACTTTCTTCTCCAGGAGATTTTTTGAGGCTCCTCAGCTTTTTGGTATCTAACAAGATTCCAAGGCCACTCTCCTCTGAAAGTGTCTGGTTTGTCCACATCTTTTGAAAGACCCCCTTGAAAACAGAGCACAAATTCTCAGCATCAGCTGATGTGAAAAGATTAGATCTGGACGATCACTGAACACTCTATACTTCTATACACTTCACACACTACACCATGTTGATTGGATCCTCTAAGCCAGGACTTCTTGACATTGAGTTAATGGATGGGCTTCCAGGATATATACACTTTTTGAGTATGATATGCAAAAAAAATTTTACATATGTTTATCTGGGTGTGTGTGTGAGTGCAGGGGTGTTTATTCTTATGCAAGTGTGTGTTTGTATGTGTGTGTGTGTGTACTTCATCAGATGCTCAAGGCAGTCCATAACTCAAAAAAGTAAAAACCATGGCCTTAAGGGCTATTTTGCATGCTGCTAAGCCTAGGTCTCTCCTATAGAATCCTCAATTTAGGATTTTTCAGATACTGGGAGAGTTATTCATTGAAAGTTGGGAGACACTGGGGAAAAAATTAAACTCAAGACATTTTCAGGCTCCCAAACCAGACCATCAGCCTTCATGGGGGTTGGTGGAGGAGGTCACCTTGTTCATTTTCTCTCTCAAAAGAGAATGTGGAAATAGGTACTATTTACAGAAAAGCAGGGTCCATTTCACCACCAATGATGACCTGGATCTTGTGATTTTCAAGCAGAAGGGAAAAATATCTTTTAGGCCTCCTTCCTAGAACATCATAAGAGGCTGAAGTGCATTGCCCATAAAGGACAATGACTGACAGGTTTGCACACCAGGTAGTGATCCCTTGTCCAACTCTTGTCAAGTAGATCTGGCCTTGCAGCAACTAGAGGTGCACAGTGAGAACCAAGTGTTGAGAATTCTTCACCCTACTCCTGTTGAGAGAAGCATTGACTTGTAGAAATGGTACTCAAAAGCAGAAGGGAGGGGGACAATTAGTATTGAGGTCACTTCATCAGGCTGGCAAGCCAGAACTGGGACATAAGAGAGGAAGTCAGGGGTATCAGGCAGACAGTACACTAAAACAGAGGAAGGAAGCACCAACCTGAGAGTGAGGGTCCCCTACTTCCTTGATATTAATAGCCACAGCAAAGCCTCACACCTACAATCACTACAGACTCTACATTTCCAAGATGTCAGGGTAGACACCTGTGTACCCCCACTGAACTTCCAAGAAAGGACACTATGATGCTATTTAACAGGGACTCAGAGACCAAAGATCTGGCCCTCAGACATAGGAATTATGACTTTTGGACAAAGGGGGAAGTAATGGCTGTCCAACCCCACAAGGAAGAGTCTGCTAAAGAGGATGTCCCAGAAGGACAGAGAGCACACTGCAAGTAGAAGTGTGCTGAAATATGTGGGACCCAATATAGCCCATTAGTGTGAGGGTAGTTCTAGGTAATTTCACAGTTGTCAAGCTCGCTTGAAAACTCATTTCAAGTTTTATAAGTGAAAGGGTAAGACAATTACAAGACTCGAGATCAGTCATTACTTAGATATCAGATCATGCCATCTTGGCAAAAACGTGCAGTCTCAGGCTCCGTTCCAGCGTCAGGAGCAGTCAGGTGCTAGAGGTGTAAATTCAGAGTCGTCTGCTGAATAAAGATACCTATAGTGGCAGAAAAAAAGTGCAAAGGATTGCCAGCTTTCACAGTTCCCTCCCATGCATTCACCAGGCCCTATGAAGTCTTCCACTTCCTGTAGATCATTGCCTCAAAGATCTCCTGTGGCTCTTTCACCTGCTTGACCTCCTTAGCCAGCATGCTCTAAGTTTTGCTTCCTAGCCCGTCTGTAAAACTTTCTACTGGACTTCACACAGTGTCTGACATGTCGGTTTTGGTGTCCCTTTGCTCTCCAGCCCACAGCTGTCACCCAGTCCTTCCTACCACTAGTTCAGGCTGGAACCCCCAGGTCTTCTGGTAACCCAGGAGGGCCATTCAGACAAGGTAAGAAGAACACAGGCAAGAAAATTACCTGCCACCCAGGAACCACCAAGGATAGTAAACCACCATAGAGGAGTGAATAAGCCACCAGAAACTCAAGAAAGACATAAAGAGTCCTGAGGATACAACCAGGGTCAAAACCATTATCATCATCAAGATGGCCAAAGACATCTCAAGAATCGGAAGGGCCTGGGAAAACAAACACAATATACAAAAGCATAAAGCATGCCTTATGTGGTGTAATCCTATCTACTTAATTAGGGCTTTAGTTCCCTGAACACTGTCCCGACCTCTGGGATGAGGTTCTACACACTCGATGCCTGTTCTACTATCAAGGACCTGGCTAGTTAAACTAATCCAGTCATTACAATAAATTAGTGCTTGGACTTATATGTTGCAAGTAGGTAGAAACTTGACTGATTTAATTTTCAATTGTTTATTTGATGCCAGACATGAGTATGGAAAAGGTAATACTGAAAATATTTAGCAGTGCTCCTATCAGTAAGAACAGTCACAGTGAAGCAATCTAATATGCCCTGGCTGGTACCGTACACCACTCTGGTGCAACACACTAGCTAAACACATCCTAGCTATGAGACTCTACAGAGAAGCTTCTTTTATTCAGTAATGGGCATGTAGTTATGAGTTACCACAAATATTTATAACAGATACATTATATGCCAACAATTAATAATTTCCCTTGTCATTTATAATTATCATAATATTTACAATAGGTATGAATTAGTGGATTAATTATAACTGAAAGGGACATGGATTAATGAACTTGAAGTGTCTTCTTTTTAATTGACCAATAGGAAAATACCTGTTTGGAGGATAAAACTGGAAGTGATTATCTGAAAGGGTAAGATCTGTGTGTCATAAGGAGAAAAAAAGTTACCAATTTTAAAAATTGAAACTAAATGTAGCCAGTCTCATATTCTACAGGGAGTGGCAAAATTTGAGAAGGGGGGAAATTTGCTCTGTTATTTGGCAAGACACTCCCAATGGGTATTTAAAGGTGAAATGGGGGCTAAAGGTTCCAGAGAATGGTGGAGATGGAGGGAACATAACTACTCTGAGTAGTAAAGGAGTTTCCTTTGAGCTTTTTGTTGAACAACCTGATAAGGAGGGTTGGGGCCCCTGAGCTCAGTAATGAACAAGGTGGAGAAACCATCTTTGAGAAGAAACCTCCAACTCATCAAGCCAGCAGCAGGCTGGGACCCCAAGTGAGACAGGAGCAGGGAGAGATTCCCATTAAGAAGGGCTAGTCAACTTGAGGAAGAGTTTCAAGGTATCTCTGTTCTGTATTATTATCTCTTTTGGCAGCCCCAAGATTTCATTCTGAGACTGTTAACACCACAATGGTGCTGCTAAGGAGAATTGAAGTGGTGTGCAAGGCATGGGGCAGAGACATGACCTTCCTCACAGTTCCTCCCAAACACGCTCTGTCTCTGGGAACACCAAGGGGATAGCAGCTTCTTACTGATGGAAGACTGTAGCCCCCAAGGGCCAAAGTTATCAGTGACTACCACCTCAGAACTAAGATGGAGCTGGGCCTGACAGTGAAGCACGCTAAGTAGAGGTCAGTCCAGGAACAGACATGAGAGAAGTTCACTTTCCCCCAAATGGGCTCAAAGCTGGAGCAGGGACTGAACGTAGGTAGACTCCTCTGCTCTGTGGGGCTGGAAATCAGGCAGTGAGGGGACATGTGCAGATACACATGCATGTGACAGAGAGACTGAGAGCCTGGGGTGCCTGTGTGGTATAAAGTAGCCCAAACACCAACTAAAGGCAAAATCTGACAAATGGAGGATTTCAAGTACTTATCAAAAAACATTCTTTCACTGAGAGGCCTTTGCAGAATTCAATCACACTGAAAAATGGAAGCAAAGTAAGCATTGAAAAAAACTTCCTGCGTCCACATGATAAGATATCGGGGCTTTCCAGGAAGACTAGAAATCCTAGGCTCATAGAATACCAATGTGGACAGCAGGCCATCAAAACAACTCACAAAAGCAGAGGAAGCAGCCCTCCCCAGCTGTGCACATAAAGGAAAGGTGTGTAACAGCCTTGGAAAAGCAGACATGAAAACGAAACATCACTGGGGCATAATGTCAAAACTGCAAGTAAAGCTGCCTCAACTTCTCTGTTACCTGCAAGACCTCATCCTGGACGTTTGCCGTGTAACTAGCAAACAAAATGCGGAACTAGAATTGTATGTACAAGAGAGGAAGAGCAAATCTCCCTGTGTGTGTGTGTGTGTGTGTGTGTGTGTGTGTGTGTATGAACAAGAATGAAACAGAGAAGCACAAAGATACATAATGTTGTTCCTATTGGTATTTATATAAACTTTTCTCCTTTGGAAGCTATGTTAGTCCAGATGTCAGTTACTGTAACATGAGAGATATTACTAAATCCATTTATTTATCCATTCATTAAATGAACATGTATTGAACACCCAGTAGGTACCTGACACCCTTCAAGGCAGCTTCTCATAGTTGCAATTAGTTCCCAGAACGCTATAAGATATATAAATCCTCTTTTTTTCCAACAAGAAAACCAGAGCTCAGTGGAATTAAGTGACTGGCCACTATTGCAACTGCTAAATGGTTGACGATTTAAAGCCAGTCTCCTGATACAAGGGATACCAGCTTGCATACAAAGGACTGTGAGCTCTAGCCTATAGGACAAGAGCTCCCAATCTTTTTCACTTGATTCCAAATTCAAGTGAACACCAGAGCTGCCTAAGTGCAAAAATTATATATTATATGTGGGAGCTTATTTAAGAAAAGTTTGTTGACAGCCACCTATGTGACATGCATAAATTTTAACACCAAGTACTTATCCTCAAGTTGCTCATAATACCAAAGGGAGAGAAAAATATAAGCAAAAATAAAGTTGTAGTACAGTGTGATTATTTGAATAACTGAAATAAGTACCAGGAACAGCAGTGACCAACATCAATGTAATGATGCAACTCAGGGGTTTGGAGGGGAAATAAATCATGTGAGACATTCACAGAAAAAGTAACAGTTAAGTTTAGTCTTGGTGGAAAAATAGGAATTTCCAAAGAGAACAATAGTAAAAGAGTATTCCAAGAAGAAGGAAAGCCTTTGCAAAGACACAGGAGTGTGAAGCCTCTGCACTGAGGACTTGCAGAGTATTTTTAGAAGAGGAACATGGCATGAGGGTGGGATTGGGAATAAGGCAGGCCAAGCAGCCAGGAATTACACAGTGAGGGATCTTGGGACAGATGTAAGAAGCTGTGCTGGATCAGCTGGATCTTGTTTCCAGCCATATCTGAAAGCTGGAAGTAGACGACTTCTCACCCTCACATAGGAGCTCACAAACCTCCTAGGAAAAATAGTTGAACCCTGTCCAGTAGTGAGGTTTGAACAGGTGCTAACATGTCTGATGACCTCAAAAACAGCAGATGGGCTGTATGGTATATTTGAAAGTTGCTGAGAGTAGAATTTAAAAATTCTCATCACAAAGAGAAAAAAAAAGAGAGTTTTTTGTAACTGAGGAGATAGATGTTAATCACATTTATTTTGGTAATCATTTTTGCAATATACATATGTCAAGTCACTATAAGGTACATCTTAAAGGTATTCAACAGAGCTGGATGTCAATTATATCTCAATAAGACTAGAGGGGAAAAAAGACAACAGATAGAATGAAGAGATGAATAAGGAAGTTTCCATGAAAAAAGAAAGAGGCTGGCCAAATAAAGCAAAACCTGAGGATCAGAGTGGAGTGAGGGTCTGGATGTGGTATGGTACCTTATTCCAGAACTTCCTCTAACGTAGGCCTCTGGTTCAACTGGAGCTGTGTTTATGAATTAAGAAGACAGGATCATGTATTCATGAGGATGCATAAACTCCTCTGGAAGTTTGTTCAAATAAAGGAGACCAAAGAAGTGGTTTTCAGGATTAGAGAGATCTGCTTTCCACTGTTGTATCTTTTTGTACTGCTTGGATTTTTTGCTTTTAATCACACGTGTGAAGTTACTCTTCAAAAACTTAAAGAAATACGTATTCTTAAAGGAAAAAGTTGTATCACTAACCAGGGCCCGAGCAACAGCACTGTTGAACAACTTCTGAATAAAACAAAGAGACAACATCCTTCTCAATGCACAAGGGCCTTCTTGGGTGTTGAGTGGTCTCTGGCACTGGGGTAGGGTCAAATTGGTGTAGACATTTCAGCTTCACTGTCCACAACAGTGTCAAGAACAAAGAGAAAGTGGCAGTCTCATCACAGCTCCAGCAGAGAGCACAAAAATTTTCCACTGTAAAACTTGCATTTGGGCCACCTTGCTTGGGCGCTCAAATAAAATGTAACCAGAAAGGAGCATCTTCCTTCTTGTTTGGAAGATGAAAGGGATATTAACAGGTGTCAGTGCTGTGAGGAGGAGTGAAAAATACTACCTGGTAGTGGGAGGAGTCAGAAGAACATCAGAGGCCCTCCAGGTCTGAGGAACCCCAGGCAACATCAAGGGGAAAATAGTCATAGCTCAGAGCAGTATCTCATGGAGTTTGTCAGGAATGTGGAAGCCACAATAACAAATAACAATTGGGAGTGCTTTGTATATACATGGAAGCACTCTTGGGGGTTCTCAGAAATAAATAGGGAAGAGCCTGGTTTGGGGATGGGAGTCAGAGATGCACAATAAAGCCAAAGGGGACCTAAAGATACGGTCCCTTATAAACGTTAACATTAGCCACAAGCAAATGACAATGGACTGCTTTTACAGGACAGTGTATCTCTGGCTTTTATCTCCATGACAGAGGAGATGGGCAATTCAGAAGTGGGACCTTGAATCCTAATTTATTTTTTAAGCTCTATTAATTATTCAAAAATTTGGGCACTTTATTACTAATGATAAATTAACTGCGAGATTTCAACCACTGATGAGAACCACCAAGGTACAATAAAAACATAGTTAAGAACAACTAGAACCAGTTAGGAATATGTTCAATTCCATGTGATAAAAACAACTATTCCAGGGGCTAAATAAATAAGATTTCTATTTCTTACATAACAAGAAGTCTAGAGGTAAACAATTCAGTGCTGATATGAGGGCTCCCAATAACCATGGGGATCCAGGCTCCTTCCGTCCTCTGATTTTGTCATGTATGGCAGATTGCTTGCTAAGGTGATCGCAACAATTGCTCCAATTGCTCCAATGTATCCAATATGGATACATATTCTTTAATCTGAGCTGGCTATGTGACTTCCTTTGACCAATAACATATGGCAAAAATTTCTCTGTGTGACTTCTTAGCCTTATCCTCAAGAAGTCTTGTATCTGTTTTCACCATCTTGCCCTGAAAGCATCATGTAGGAATGCCCTAGCCTCCTAGAGAAAGAAAAACCGGATAGAGAAAGAGACCAAATGAAGAAAGAGAATGAAGTCAGATGGAGAAAGGCCCAGCCAATACAGCCTTTCCAGATATCTCCAGCAAGGCTCCAAACATGTTATTGTTGAAGCCATCCAGGACCAACCAACCCTTAGCCATTTCCTTAATTAACATACACAATCCCAGGGAAAGACTTGCAGAAGAACCACCTAGCTTAGGCTTTCAGATATTAGAATTGTGAGCAAATAAATGGTACTATTTTAAGCCACCAAGTCTTGGGTGGTTTGTTACACAGCAATAGACAACTGAAACACTATCCTTTGTGTTTCATTTCTGTATCAAGATTAGCAAGATGGCTGCTGCATCAAAAGCACATCCAAGGGAAGAACAATCAAAAGGCAAACTGTTGCCCTCTGTTGCCCTTGTCATATGTGTCCTCTTTAAGGGATTTCCCATCAGTTCCAACCAGTGACTTGTGCATACATCTCATTGAACAGCATTGGGCCACATGCTACAAAGCGGTCTGAGGAGGTGAGCTGGGCCCATTGCCACCTGGTAAAGTTGGAAGGTGGCTAGTCAGTAAGTATTTAGCAGTGAGTGCCAAGTCACTGCTGATGGAGGAATAAAAAGGAGCCCCTAAAGATTGTGCACAGAAAAATAATGTGATCAGAGCTGCATTTTAGGAAGACCTCTCTTGGAAAATGCATGAAGAAGAAATTGAAAGGGGCCAGATGAGAAGCAGAAATATCAGATTGCTGTATCAGTGCAGGCAAAATGAAAATCTAAGCAAGGCTGTGACAGTGGAGATGGGGAGAAGAGGATGTTTAAGGAGGAGCTTCAGACTGATTTGATATAAGGAATGAGGAAGTAGGAATTCTATCTGGCTAGGGTGTTTTGTTGAATGATGGAACTAAAAATAAGTGTTGTATTTTATATACAGTCAATTCTCGTTATTCATTGTAGTTATGTCCTATACTCACTGCAAACACTGAATTAATGAATACTGAACCATTGCTCCTAGGGGAAATGCAAGGTTAAGTTCCTGCAAGCTGCTGGCCACAACTTTTCATCAATTAATCAATACATAACCTTGTTTAATGTGCATTTCTGTTTAAAGACTCCTTGTTTAATATATATTGTTGATTCATTGACACTGAGCTTACAGCCAACAGCACTGTAACTCATGCCTGAATGAAGCTTATCTCACACACGCATTTTCTTTATAAAGCACATTGCAGCCTCCTTGTGTTTAGGAACACAGCACATCAGCACTAAGGTTGGGGCCATTTTAAACAGTTAAATCACTAAGAAAAAGCACAAAAATGAAAAAAAGATGTGGCAACAAATAGTGAAAAGAATATTTGTCTACAGTCTGAGAGCTGAACTAAGAAGGTGAGGTGTTACCTTGTTCAACCTTAGCTGAGAACATGCTATCAAAATTGTTTACTGCTCTGCCCATGTCCATAAATGATTTAAAAAGCATTCCAAATACTAATCTGGGGATTAAGAATAAATTTTAGCTAGTAAGTAAATTCACAGAAATGGAATCTGCAAATGATGAAGACCAACTGCTTTTAACTTTACATGCCCATGGGATATGCCAAAATCAATTGAATATACCAGTCTAGAGACAGGAGAGAGATATTGGGGTTATAAGTCAAATATTTCACACCTTTGCTCAAAGCCCTGCAATGCTACTTGGTCACTCAGATCAAAAGTCCTTACCATAACCCTCTGGACTCTACATGATCTACCCAACCCCTACTTCCATTTGAACTCATCTCCTACTTCTCTTCCTTGAGATCATTCTGCTCTAGCCACACAGGTCTCCTCCTCATTCCTTGAACATAAGAATGTATCTTAGGGCATTTGCACTGGAAGTTCCCTCTGCCTAGATGCTCTTCCCATAGACAACAGTACAGCTGACTCCCTCAAGCAACTTCAGAGCTTTGGTCAAATGTCATCTTCTCAATGAGGACTACCCTGATCATCTTATCTGAAATTGTAATCTCCCCCTGCCTTCTGTGTCCTCAGACTTCTATCTTGCTCATCCTGCTTTTCTTTTCCTTTTCCCTTTAACATATTACATAATTTCTAGTTTAATTATGTTTATTGCATATTATCTGTCCCTGCTTCCCACCCCACACAAGAGAGCTAGAATCCTGGGGATTTATTTTATCCATGGCAGCCTTTGGCTAGTGACCTATATGTGTGGTGATACCATAACCCACTTCTCCCATGGAGCAATGCTGGGGCACTACCTACACTCCAGAGCCCTCTGAAAGACCAGACTATAATCACCCTCTAGGATGTTTCCTAAGGACAGGCCTTTGCTTGGCTCCCTCCCCCTTGCTGCCCTGCTCCCCCAACTCCCTGCCAGGGTCCCCAGGGAGCATTTCCTTTAGAATATCACCTACCCTTAACCTCTCTTGTTAGAGTCTTGCTCCTGAGGCCTTTGAGGTGCTCACTCTCTAGAAAAGGGAGGAGCAAATGAACAGTAAATACTGTGAGAAAAAGTGGGAGAAACAACACCAGAGGGACACAGACAGGGCACAGGATCTAGACTCATGGGAACAGACAGGGCTTCCAGGAGTCAAGGAAGTCTATGCTAACACTGCAGGGGTGAGTAGGGATCAGCCTAGCAAAATGGGAGAGCATTTCTGACAGAGGAAGCAGCCATGCAAAGATCCTGAGAAAAGGAACAGCAGAGCAAGTTAGGGAAATTACAAATAAATCAGTACAGTGGGAGTGCCACATGTGACAAGGGGCTGGCAGGAAGGAGGGAGCAGGGAGCAGGGTAGGCAATGGCTGTATTCAAATAGCTCCATAAACCAAGCAAGGGAATTTAGAACATCCTGAGGGGCCTAACATGCCTTTGAAGATCCCTTTGGAGACAGTGAAAAGAATGTGTTCCAAAGGGGCAAGATACAGGACGTAGAGACCAGTTAGGAAGCTGTTGAAATAATCCAACTGAGAAATTATGGCAGCCTGAAATAAAGGAGAAGTGGGGCCAGAGAGAGTAAATGAATTATAATTGGGCGGCCACTGGTGATATGACAAAGGTAAGGCCAATGAACTAGCCCAAGTGGGTGGGCAAGCTTTGGAATGTAAAGAGCAAGTGTAAATTATATATTTTTTTAGAAGCTTGCCAAGGGAGAAGGAAAGAAAATTCATGGTTAAAAGAGGGTGGGGTGGGGTGGGGTGAGAGAGGGTAGTGTTTAAGATGGAAGATAGTTGGAGCACCTTTATAGAGTTGCCAGGACATGACCTTCAAAGTGTCAGCCGGATTCTCCCTCTACTTTCCTTGCTTGCATTTTTCTTTTACCTGCATTGAAGACCTGTTGTGATGGATAGTGTCCTCATCCTGTGAGCAAGAAATGTTAGCAGCAAGAAGATACAGGGACATAAAAAAACAAACACTTCAAGTTCAGACTTATTCCGGTTCAAACATTTCTTTAGAGATCATTTGCTTCTTTCCAATCTGGGTCGTATAAAAAGGCCGTGATGGCACAGCAGGCCTATTATGGCTGTGGAGGGCGGAAGATTGGAGGAAGAGCTCAATTAAAACCTTGCCTTCCTCAGCCTGATAATGGGTTTGCCATTTGCAGAGGATTCGCGGGCAACAATGCCTGTCGTTGTGCACCTCACAAATTGGGAAAGACTTTTTGTTGCAGACTGAAAGAGTACCAAACAGAAAGTTTCAAGCAGCACAGCCTTTCCTGTTTGAAGGGTTGTTGACAAGTCACCATCTGCCTCCTCATGCCCATTACCCTCTCCTCTGAACCTCCCCAGACATGACATCTTGGACAGTTCCTTCCAGGTGAGTCCCAGGGGAATAATAACAGCTGCCTGCAGACCCAGTAGAATAACTTTCCACTCTGGTTTTCTAAAACCCAAAGGGGTGTCTGGTTACCTCAAAAAGATGTGAAATCTTCGGCTAATTTCCAAAAGGTGAGAGTGATTGACAGTGCAAAGGGAAGCATTTTCCAAGAAAATTCAAATGGACATTTGCCTAGGAGTTTCATGGTTTACAAAACACTGTAGACACATGATCTTATTGGATCCTCACAATAATTCTGTATTTCTCCCATTCTAGAGATAAGAAAGAGGAGACTCAAGTATTACCTTTTGACTTCTGCTTGTTTGTTTTTCTGCACTGCTGTAAAAAGGAATAGGATGAAAAATTGAGGTGTCACAACTTGCAGGTGGGTAGGAAAGATTACAGTAAAGCTTGGATGAGGTAGATGAAGGTAAGCGCTGATCTGAGGCAAAGCTGTGAAGAACCCCTTCGCGGTCCTGAGTTCCCTTTTGCCCCCTACTCTCCAAAGTCCAAGGCCCTCATTTTGCACCTTTGCTAAGCAAGGCAACCCTTCCATATTGCCCACATGAGCAGCACCCTACACTCTGACATCACTACTCCTTCCCTCTCTTCAAAACTTACCTGTCCTTACCTGTGTCTACTCCCTCACTTCTAAGTGGCTAATCTAATCTGGTCATTAAACTTCCGGGGGTTGGGGCACCTGGTGGCTCAGTGGTTGAGGGGCTTCCTTTGGCTCAGGTCATGATCCCGAGGTCCTAGGATTCAGTTTCGCATCAGGCTCCCCACAGGAAACCTGCTTCTCCCTCTGCCTATGTCTCTGCCTCTTTCTCTGTGTCTCTCATGAATAAATAAATAAAATATTTTTTTAAAAATTAAAAAAATAAATTTCCTGGGGAATGCCCTTCACTCTGAGAGTCATGATTTTCTGCAGGAGTGCTAGAGTAGTTAAGATCAAAAGTCATTCCAGTGGTACCCCTTCCTGACGGTACTGCAGCCTTGACAAGGGTTCTATTAACTCAACACACACCCCACACTGATGTCAGAGTTTCAGGCTAATAAGCATAGATATTACTGAGTGGGGGCCGAGACTATTTCCAGCTTCTCTTAGTCAGAGCATCACCTGACCATGATTATGGCCAGTGGCCAAACATAATCTCTCAAAATAAAAACAGCCCATGAAATTTAAAAAATAATAATAATAAGCTTATCCAGATAGCTTTGAGGTTGCAAAGGCTCATTAACATAGTCTTTGCTGCTTCTGCCCACAGATGTAAAGTCTACCTTTCAAATACTCATTGTGGGTGTTCATGACTGTGCCCAGCCAGATGCTGGCCAAGAAATCAACACCTGACCAGGCTCTAGTAGCTAGAACTGGCTCCGGGGAATCAGTTAGCTGAAATAGCCAGAAACAGATTGGGGTGGAGGTGGCTGTAAACTTGTCCTATGGAATGCCAAATCAAAGTAGGATTGGTTAGATTTATCACATTCCAAAAAATAAGGGAGAGCATGAAATGAAAAATAAGGAACAGAGGTAACAGAGAAAGCTGCTAGGATGAAGGAATGTTCATGAACAAACGAGGGAGAGAAGTCAAGAAGACCAAGAGCGTTAACTAAATTCAGAGACTTACACATGTTTTCTTGTCTGATGACTGAGTGGGATGTGAGGTCAGGTTAGAGGTATAGGGTTAGGGTCCAAAGGGGTCCAAAGATACCGTCCCTAGGATGGACTAATGATAAGGCTAATATCTTACTGGGGAAAACGCCTCCAGGAGGGTCCCTACCCTCCTTCCTCAGAACTGAATGATCTTCCACCCAGGAAGTAAGTCAAAGGCCTTGCTAAGAGTCAGTACCAAGGCCAGTTAATGTTTTTACAAAGATGCAACCAAGTGGAGATGCGGAGCCAGTATACGTAACCCACTCTGACTGTGCTTCTGGGTTCTACCATGACACTGAGGCTGATGGCCCAAAGCCAATTGAAGAGAACTACCAGAAGTAGGATCGTGAGATGTGAATGTATTCCTTTTTTTTTTTTAAGATTTTATTTATTCATTCATGAGAGACACAGAGAGAGAGAGAGAGAATTTTCTTTCCTTCTCCCTTGGCAAGCTTCTAAGAGAGAGAGAGAGGCAGAGATATAGGCAGAGGGAGAAGCAGGCTCCCCACAGGGAGCCCAATGTGGGTGGGACTTGATCCCCGGACCCGGGATCACACCCTGAGCCCAAGGCAGACACTCAACCACTGAGCCACCCAGACAGCCCTGTAAATGTATTCCTTAAGGCTCAGTGACCCTGGGAGTTCAGCACCCTTGGGAGACCTATGGAAGAGGCTTTAAGCCTATCCAGGGCATCAGAGACTTACCCCTGGGAGCACCTCCCTTAGCCAGGACTGACCACACAGTCCCAAAGGACAAAGGCCAGATGATGAAATTTGTCTTCAACACTGAACTGTTTTTCTTGGACTCAGAAATCTAAGAACAACTTTTGGAAGGGAACAGCGAAGACCAGGAAACATTGGAAAGGAAACTGAGTGATATCAGAGTTCAAGGGGCTATGCGCCAGTCTCAGTTCAGCCATTTACCAGTGGAGGGGCCTTGGACAGATCACAAAACTTCTCAGGGCTTCTCATTCCTCATCTGAAAAATGGGACAAGACCTCGCCTGCTCACAAGTCTGTCCAGAACTCCAAATAATATGGTATATGCAAAAAATGCTTTGGGAACTCTAACACCACACAACATACTTGCAAACTTTGCTACTATCTAACAGGTGAGAAACCTGTGGCCTGAGGAAATTAAACAACCTATTTGTCCATTCTTTTGGTTTGGCTCCCCCAAGAAACAGACCCTGAAACAAGAGTTTGAATGCACATAGTTTAAGAAATCCAAGAAAACGGAGTCATGGGAAAGTGAGCCAAAGAAGAGAAAGCAGCCAGTAAAGGATGTGTTAGCAGTCCAGATAACCACTGTGAGTACCAGAAGATTACTTCCCTGAGGAAATTCTGAAAATGCAGCAGAACACAGGCCTCAGAGTTATCCCACCCAGGCAGTGAGGGAGCTGGAGTGTTTATATGCCTGCTCCCCAGAGTCGTTTGTTGAAGGCTGCTGGGGCAGAGTGTGGATAGGGTGGCCTTCCATGGCTCTTGAAGAAAGGCTAAAGAAAAATGAAATCAGGGGCTGACAGTTGGAGCTTGGCCACAGTGCACTGAAGTGGTAAGTTGCCCTGAATATGTGTGCGGCATCACAGTCATTGACAGCTAGTAATGGGCAGAGCTAAGACCAGAACTCCGGTTGCCAGACATCCCACTAGGATCTCCCCATTCTATCATATCATGCTCTCCTCTGACATTATGGATGAACACTCTTGACCTCAAGAGGCTTCTGCTCAGACTGCTTCCCGCTAGGGTTGTTCTTCCCATACATGGCAGCACTACTGGGTCAGAGCCTAGAGAAGACATCTCTTGGCCACACTGTCCTCCCAGGCTTCAGATACTCAGCCGAGAATGCTCAGCCTCACAAACTAGTAGAGTATCTGACATGAGAATTCGTAGATATGGGGTCTTATTTCCAGGCCTAAGGGATCTGTCACCAGGATATCAATCCAGGGACACACATCTGCAAAAGGGAGGATAGTAACCATGACAAAAGTCAAGTAAGAAGGAAGCTAAGTCCTTGAGTCCAAGTGGTAAGACCATCAGGGCAAGAGAGGGTACAGGTGATTTAGCACCTGGTCAAGTACTAAATTTGCAAACAATAAGCATCCCTTGTGGTTCACAAAAGCAACATCTCTGGACTGGACTCAAATGCCCAGAGCAAGCCAGAACTAAGCTGTACACATTCAGACACATAGGAATGACCCAGAGGGAGGAAAAGAAATAGCCCTGGGTTCTCTGTAACTAGGCCCCACAGTAGTCATCAGGGGGTTTCTAAAGGGCTGCCCAGCTCTGACAGTCCAAGGACTGGGGGAGGAGAAGGAGACTCTCCAGGAAACATGCAAAAATTCTTTCCTGTAGGGATGCCTGGATGGCTCAGCTGTTTAGAGCCTGCCTTTGGCCCAGGGCATGATCCTGGAGACCCGGGATCAAGTCCCACATGAGGCTCCCTGTGAGGGGCCTGCTTCTCCCTCTGCCTGTGTCTCTGCCTCTCTTTCTCTCTCTCTCTCTCTCTCTCTCTCTCTGTCTCTCTCTCATAAATAAATAATCTTTTTTAAAAAATTCTTTCTTGTTTGTGTTTTGGTGATGGGGAGAAACTGAAAAGGGGGGAAAAAACAGAAAACCTCAAAAGCACTGAATAAGGACAATCCTGATCCCTTGGGTACTGACTCAGAAGTAAAATGCAACCGGCCTCACCACTGCTGCATGTGACCAATCTAAGCTTCATGTTTTCTCACGTTTTAACATCTCTGAAATTGGGTTGTACATTGCAGTGATGGTGGGCCCCATCTCTCCCAGCCAAGAGTCAATTATGGTGGAATGGCTGTTGCCCACGTGCCTCAGCCTGGTCAGAACTAGTTCCATTGTCTTTAACCACATACTAAGTTTAATTACAGATTAAAATGCCTTCAAACCAGAACAGTAAAATGTTGGTAATTGTTGAAGTTAGATAATAGATTCATGGGGGTTCATTATTCTATTCTTTCTTTCCACTTTTTTATATGTTTAAACATTTCCTTAATCAAATGAGGAAAAAATCCTCCAAAATGTACAATAATTCAACATTGAAGCAAAATGCCTTTTGTGTTTTCAGAAAAGGAGAAAACAGAGCAGCACAGTGTCAATGTGGTATCAGTAAAACAAATATTTGACATTGAAGGAATAAGTGCAATTTTATTTATATATTGGAAGCTAACAAGCTAGCTCTTTCAAAGACCTAATAAAGAAAGATATCCATAAATGAATAAAGCCACATATATTTTGTTACTGAGCTTGAAGGCAGGAGAAATTGCCCAGAACTTTGAAATTTGTTAAAGAAAATTTGAAACAATGTGACCAAGTCATGGGTCATGCTGCCCTATCACTAAGATCCTGTGTCATAGTTTGAATGGTGAACAAAATAATGGTGCATCTTTCCATCAATAGTGTCTCAGAGTCAATAAAATAGTATTTCAAATCTTTCGTATTCCTAATGTTGACTATCCAACGCAAAATTGAGAAATACACATGGTTTCGGGAAGAAATGAAGAGGTTTTCATTCATCAAAATCCCCTTTCTGGAGAGTTTTGTATGTGCCTAGAAGAAATGCTTTAGTGGGAGACAGTAAAGAGTCAGGGACAAGATCGTAGACTCTGGAATGTGACTGCCTGTGTTTGAATCCTAACTCTGTCATTTACCAGCTGTGCAACTTTAAACCAGTTGCCTAGCTGTTCCATGCCTCGATTTTCTTTTCTTTCTTTCTTTTTTTTTTTTTTAAGATTTATTTATTTATTTATTCAGATAGAGAGAGAGAGAGTATGCCTCAGTTTTCTTGTTGGCAAAATGAGGATAATGAAACTGGATCCCTCGTGGGCTTCCATGGAGATTAAATAAAATAATAAATGCAAAGAATGAAGACTAGTAGCTGGCACAGAGGTCATGCTTATGGATGAGAGGAAAAGAGAAATCTCTCTATTCCTGGAGAGGCATAGAGATGGAAAACAGATGCACAGGAATTCAGAAAGAGGAAACCCATGTAACAGCAGAGCTTTTTCTGAAATGCGATGCTGGCCCCAGAACTCCCCAAGTAAGATTGTGCAGGTATGTTTTATTAGGGAAAATGTGAGAGGCGGACACTTCCACTAGAAGTGATATTACTTTTCTTGTGTTCGTTACTCATCATTATGTTTGTAATATTCATGCTTGCCATTGAATGTAGCTGCTGTGTGTAGCGCCTTTTACTGCTGGACACTCTTCAATTGTATGCATTTATTGATCCATTCCTCCGTTAATAGACACTTAGGTTCTTCTAGTGTGGGACAATTAGGAACAAAGCTGTTGTAAACATTGTTTATTGTTGATGTATGTCTCCTGGTGCCCTTATGCCCATATTTCTCTAGCTTTATCCCCAGAAAATGATGCTCCGGGTCATAAAGAACAGATATCTTCAATTGTGGTTTTCCAAAGTGTTTGTACTATTTTATGTTCCGACCAGCATGAGGGAGAATTTCCTCTGCTCCACATTACATCAACACTTGGTATTTCAGAGTGTTTAATTTTAGCCATTCTGGTGAGTTTTAATGATATTCCTTGGTGGTTTTACTTTGCATTTCCTGGATGACTAATGAAGTTAAGTACATTCTCACGTATTTACTGGCCATTTATATTTCCTTTTTATGAAAAGTGGGTTGAAGTCTTTTGCTGATTCTTCCTTTGAATTGTTTGTCTTTTTCTTAATAGTTTGAAGGAGTTGGTTATATTTTCTGGTCACCAGCCTTTTGTCATGATAATTGTTGAAAATATCTTTCCCACCCCAAAGTGTGTATTTTCGCTTTCTTGTTGATGTGTTTTGTTGAACAGAAGTCTTTCGTTTATTTTTTGAATTTTTTATAAGATTTTGTTTATTTGAGAGAGACAGAGTGCATGTGTGCACACACACACAAGCGGGGGGCGGGGGGGGAGTTAGGGGGCAGAAGGAGAGGGAGAAACAGACTCCTTGCTGAGCAGGGAGCCCAGGCAACCAGAAGGCTTCATCCCAGGACCCTAAGGTCATGACCTGAGCTGAAGGCAAACTCTTAACCAACTGAGCCGGCCAGGTACCCCGAGAGGTTTTTATCCTCAGTTGAATTTATCAGTCTTTCCCTTAGAGTTAGTGCTTTAGGGGTCTAATTTAAGAAATCCTTCCTTATTCCAAGAACATAAAGATATTGCTCTGTACTCACTGCAAAAAGATTTATAATTCTGCTTTTCACTTTTAGGTATTTTATCCCTCCAACATGAAATCTGAAAATGTCTCAAACTTCTCTGTCCAGTTACAATAGAGGCTGTAGCTTCATGCATTTGAGCACGGACTGGGAAGCAGGCTGCTCACGTTGGAGTCTGTGTGTGGCTCGGTTACTCACTGGCTGTGTGACTCTGAGAAGTTGCTTAACTTCTCTGTGCCTTGTTTCTCCAGCTGTAGTAGTAGCTACTTTACAGAGTTTTTTATGAGGGTTCAATGAGTTAATAAACATAAAAATGCTCAGAAGAAAGAAGTCCTGGCACAATAAATGCTTTATGGAATATGGCTATATGTTTTTTCTGCCCTAAAGTTCCTCCCCCAGCTCACTCAGAGCCCACAATCAGTCCTTGCCGCTTGCCAGTCATCAAAAATAGCCAAGAAACACGACCCTGGGAGGCTCCTCACCTTCATGGCACACAGTCCACCCGAAGAATTTCTTCGGACTTCTTACATGATTTCCCCACACCTGTCAATATCTGTGTGCTTCACTTGCCACCTGCAGGTGCCTCAGCCTCCTACCAAGAGGACAGCCTCATTCCATAGGCTTTAAGATCAGAGAGAGCAGAAGTCAATTCGCCCTGGATATTTCCCATGCTCTCTGGGAAGTTAAATAGCTCCGAAAGTGGTGGAAAACAGAAAGATTTCTCAAGTTTTATCACTCAGGGATGTATATTCGAATTGTTTGAGCCCCACTGCATGATCTGTTTCTTTTTCATGTCTCTGGGTGGCAGCTTCAAGACACAGAATGTGGCTTCGAGCCAGAGAAGGAAAAAAGTTAGCATTTGTTGAAAGACTGCAAAGTAATAACTGCTTTATATATGTTATGCATTTAATCCTCCCAAAAGCATGAGAGGGAGATAACTGATTGTGGACATGCTGGAAGTGCTGGGATTCAGAACAAGGTTTTCTTGGCTTCAGCGTGAGAACCCTTTATATCATCCAGCCTCCCGCAGAGGCACTGACCACCAGAATTACCAAGAAGAATCAGTGTCACCCTATTGAATACTCCATACATTATTTGTTACTCTGTCACCTTATCTCTACCCCTGGTCACTTATCCCAAGCCAGCCCTGGGTTGCTTTTTATCACCACAGACTGCTTTTCCAGTGAATGTCACTGCCTAAACTTGACCACTCACCAAGGGACGGGCAGCACAGGAACCTTGTCAAAGCTCCTTCCCTTGCACAAATAAGTTTATATACATAGGTCAATGGCGTGTGTTTGTCTGCAGGTACACAGGTAAGCAAGGGCAGGTGTGTCACAGTAATGATTTGATTAGTGAGATTGTGTGATCATCGTATACAGTTGTATGTATGTGTATGCAACACACACAAAAGCATACAACTTAGGTGTACACGCAAGAAAATGTCACATAACCTAACTAACTGGCATTAATGAGAATATTTTCGCCGAATCACTTTTAGAATGTCAAGAATGCAAGTAACTGGGACACTGCTGTTATTTTCAAGAACACATGCAAATGAGCCACTTCTAGGTGGAGTCTTGAAACCACCCTTGGGCTCTGAGCTCTCTGGCATAGTGGCCGTGGCTTCATGGTCTGTGGATCTTAGGGTTCACAGCACAAGCCTGACACCTATTATGAGATCTTCAGCAAATGCTTGTTGAATCAACAGATGAAAGCACAAACTGGATCTGTTGACACGTGGCCCAATCTTCTTTCCAGGCTAGTTCCAGCCCAGTGCCAGTGATCAGTAGACGTTGAGAATTAGTGCCCTGAGGCTATAGAGGAGCCAGGTCACCAGATTCAGTCTTATGATCCAACTTAGATTCAATTAGGCAGAAAAGTTGACTCAGGAATTTCAGAAATTAGTTAACAGAGGGAGTTAAGACTGGAATTTTTCTTCACAACCCATAATACATGGCTTCACACATAGCAAACATTTAATAAATACTAACTGATTACCCTTCAGAAATCTAGCTAATTCTATTACAAATTCCTCCATTGCTGTATATATTGATTAACCAAGGTAAACATTCACAGACACACATGGGCACCATCCACCCTGCCACCACCTCCACCCTCTACTTCCTGGTCTCCATTTGGGGGGTGGCTGCAGAGACACCAGCTCTCAGGCTTAGAATTTGTGCAAATTCCTTCTTTCCAGAGTTTCCATATGAATTTGCATTTCTTCTTGAGAGTATAGCAGAAGTTCATTCCCACCCCGCCCCTTACACATGAGGATCTCTTCTTTGACAGGAACACTGTGGCATCAGCAGTGATGGCCACAGTTTATGGGGACCTCCACAGATGCTGGCGTCTTCTTGTCTTTTGCAGTGTGCCTCCAGAGTATACACAGGCAACCCCAGAATGCAGCCAGCAAAGACATGGACTTGGATGGTGACATATGCACCTGTCCCCACTGAATTGTTCCATGGGTTTTTCACATCTGGAAGTGTATTATTAACAATGGTAGCTGGCCACTTAATGATGGGTCAGTCCACACATAGTACAATTGCTTCTCCAACTGCCAGTAGACGAGAAGTGGAGGGCAAAATAAGCTACGGCTTAGGCTTCAGGCAGTGTCATAGGCTGAATTGTGGCCCACACCAAGGTTCATTTGTTGAAATTCTAGCCCCCAGTACCTCAGAGTGTGACTACACTTGGAGATAAATCCGTGAAAGAAGAAATTAAGGTCAAATAAAGTCTTACGGGTGCACCCTAATCCAATATGAAAATTGTCTCTATATGCAGAGGAGATTAGGACACAGACACACAGAAGACGATGTAACAACACAGAGAGGAGACAGCGTACACAGCCAAGCAGCAGGGTCTTAAAGGAAGACAACCCTGCTGACACCTTGATCTGGGGCTTCCAGCCTCTGGCACTGTGAGACAATACATTTCTATTGTTTAAGCTACTCACTCATTAATGAGTCGATGCAGAGAGGCTGGGATTAACTATGCCCAGCTGAAGCATTCTTCAGCACCCTAAGTGGACACCAGAGATAGCAAGTCACAATTATTAAAGAAGAAGAACTATTAAGGGGACAGTGCACCCCGGTTTTTTACATCTACCGAAAAATTTCCCAGTATCTCTGTGTCAGTTCTCCATCACTGCATAACAAACCACCGATAGCTTAGCAGCTTTGAACAACCACCACTCGTCAGCTCACAACTCTGTGGGCCAGCAACTCAGGCCAACATCATCTGGGTTGCGCTTCTGCTGGTCTCTCCCAAGGTCACCCACTTGGCTGCAATTGTTCAGCATCCTAACCAGGGGGACTGTTGGAAGATGGCCCCATTCACATGTCTGGCAATCGGCACTAGCTATCGGCTGCAATGTCTGAGTTGCCCTGCTCCAGCAGGCTGGCCAAGGCTGCTTTCCACAGTGGTCTTGAGTCAGCAAGGAAAAAGGGCCAAAGTAGAAACTGCTAGGCAATTTGAGGTCTAATTCAGAAGTCCCACAACGTCAGCTCAAACATGGCCATTGGTAAGGGTAAGTCACAAGGTCTGATTCAGTGGGAGGAACATTAAACCCACTTCTTGATGGGAAGAGAGATAAGGTTAAAGTGCAAACATGTATATCCACCGGAAGGGAGGTGTCACTGCGGCCACCTTTACAAACCGGCTTTTCCACTCCTGTGGGCCCTCGGGGTCTTTTCCCCGATTATAAATCGGGTGCATTCTCTAGGCCAGGAATTTAGAACAGGTGCCCGACTGATGTGTGTGAGTGTGTCCTAAGGAATGTGACCACTCCTTCACCCATCCAACTATTCTGAAAACACAAAATGAACATCTACTCTGTGCCTAGATAACAGGAATGCAAAGGTAAATATACCATAATGCCTTCCTTCAATGAAAGTTCATTTACTAGGGTCGTGGAGATCCAAATAAGTGGATCAGAACAGAATTACAGACAGAGTAGTCAATCCTAGGAAGAAAAAGTTCAAAGATTTTGTAATGGAAAAAGCTCAGAGAGATGAGGTGTTTACCAAGTAAATTGATGTAAGAAGGTAACAGCGTGAAAGCAATGATTCTTGAGCGGGAGGCTGTATTCACATCCTGGTTTGGTAAGGAAGAGACTTCTCTTCCGTGCTAAGGAGCATGAGCTTTCCCATAGACAAAAGCAGCAAGAGAGATACATTGAAAGAATTTCAGGTTTGTTATGGTTATACTTGCTGTTAAGAAAAATGTGCAGTATTTCTGGAGGAAAGAGGCTAGAGAAGGGCTTTTCTAGTTCAGGTATGATGATGACAAATGATAGAATACAACTCTGAACAACTGAAGGAAAAGAGTTTATCCAAGGCTGTGGAGGTACTCATGGGATTCAGGAAGTTAGAAAACCAGGCTTAGAGCCCTCAGCAACAAGGCAGCTCTAGAAAGTGTGAAAACAAGCACCACTAGTTCTCTGGACATCCACCCCCTGCCCCCACTGGACACTGCTGCTAGATACACAGATGCTTACCATTCATCCTATTTTGATCATTCTGTTTCAGGTTCAGGGTTTGGGGAAAAAAAATCCAATCAATCTAGTTTGTATCATATGCTGCTCCCTGGCCATCCAGGGCTGAGAGGGAATCCCTAGGGGTTACTCGAAAGGGTCTGTGGTGGGAGGTTCAGCACCTTCCTGTATTGCTCCACAAGATAGAGCAGTAATTTCCCCAGAAGGAAACCAAGGTGCTGTTAGGAGGAGGAATGGAAGGCAGGCAGACAAAAATCAATAGTATCCACTCCAGGGCCATCCTAAGAGCCCAGGTGACAGATGTCAAACCCCATCTACCTCTCTGGGGCAGTGGAAGTCTAGAGAATAAATACAAAAGCTGCAGGTGGCCAGGGCCATAATTCAGCCCAGCCTAGATGCTATGGCCCCAACTCTAGCCCCTTCCCAGTGGCACTCTCTCCTCTGTAATGAATTTAACCAATTTGTTCAGATATTGTTTTCTGAACCAAAATATCAAATGAAAGGACTAATTCAATTGTGCCTCCGTAAGTACTTCTTTTGACAAGGTTACTTTCCTCACTTATTTTCCCAAATATCAGAGACAAACCTTGAACATGACCTGGGAAGTACACACACTCACACCCCCAAGAACTCTACCACAAAAAGGTTTGTACACAATATCTAATTTTTTAAGACTCTCTAACCAACCCTCCCTCCCCCCTAAAAAAAATAAAAAGGCCTTTGATTTTCCTTAAAATAGCTTCCATCAGCATTTAGAAAGATAAGAGCTCAGGGCACCTGGATGGCTCAGTTGGTTATGTGTCTGACTATTAATCTCAGCACAGGTCTTGATCTCAGGGTCGTGAATTCAAGTGTTGCATTAGGCTCCATGCTGGGCATGGAGGCTACTTTAAATAAATAAATGAAAATTTTTAAAAAGATAAGAGTTCAAGACCTTCACATGAAAGTAATGGCTGTGTCAGTTAATAACCCAAAGCTATGATATGGGTAATCAGCTCCCAGCCCACCAGTAATTCCTAGACAACACTACTAATAATATGCTTTGCAACATCAATGACAGGCTGAGACCTTCTGAATTATATCTGAAGAAATAGTTTCTCTCTCACTTGGATGATGCTGCTTCTGAGGATGCAGACACTTTCCCTAGCTTCAACATTTTCCAGATGTGACCAGCCTGCTAAAATATGAGAGTGAAGCTGGTTGTTGGGGTAGACATTATGGAACCATGAATTTTGAATACCTGATCAACTCGTTACTAGTCACAAACCCTATGAAAGAATGGTGATGATGAATCTATAAATCTTTTTCTAAAAATGGTATCAGAAGTTTTAGAGTTGATCTCCAATGACCTCCCTTTAATAGCCATGAATCTTTGGGTGATTGTTTTGATTTTCACGCACTTCTATTTATGAATCTATAAAATGGAGATAACAATATCTATTTTGCCTACCTCAAGAAGTTTCTTAAAAGGGTAAAATAAAAACACAGTCTACAGACTTTATAAACTGTATCTCCCAGGTGAGTGAATGGGAGGAGGCATCTGTGACCATGCCTCATTTTCATAACTCTACTGAAATAATTTTGTTAAGTATCCTCTTGTTCTTACTGAGCGGAAACCACTCGTATCAATTCCTCAATCTATCTTGCACTGGTTAGCTTGCTAAGGAGCAAGCTCACTAGGCCTAAGAATCTTGAAAGACAAAGTACTTTAAGGAGAATTAAGCCATTTGTACTTTGAAGAGCCTCCTGTGAGAGCTGGCAATAATGATGACCCTCCAAAAGTGCCTGAATTTCATCTCCTCTTCCTTCTCCCTTTTTGTTCCTTCCTCTGTTTTTCCTTCATTCACTCCTCAATTTCTCTTGTTCATTCACTAATTTACTTATTTACTCATTATCTCTTGCACCTACCCCTCTGTTGAGTCTCTACCAAACCTCAGGCACTCTGACTGGACAGGTGTCCACAGAATGGTTCCAATCTTTACCAGCTGAGGGACTGTGCATGAGTTACTACTGAGCAAGCCCTCCAGAAGTGTAATATTTTATTACCCCTCCACCCCTGCCCTGTGCCTTGTGTTTGAGATGCCAACATGGGACCTGTTCTTAAATCTTCCATATGTAGAAGTTCTAGGCTTCATATTTTTGCTTGATGGAAGCTAAGTAAAATCCTTGTTTAAAAACGTATACAAAAAAATATATACCAAATGAAGCTAAATTCCATGGAGTGTCTGCTGTTGGCATCTCAGAGAGGTAGTTTCAAAAATAGTACTCACCTTCTCTACCTGAGCTTTGAACAAGTTGAGAAATAAGATACAAAGCAAAGATGGTCCACATGCAGAAAAATGACTAGACCACTCTCTTGCACCATACACAAAGATAAACTCAAAATGGATGAAAGATCTAAATGTGAGACAAGATTCCATCAAAATCCTAGAGGAGAACACAGGCAACACCCTTTTTGAACTTGGCCACAGTAACTTCTTGCAAGATACATCCACGAAGGCAAAAGAAACAAAAGCAAAAATTGGGACTTCATCAAGATAAGAAGCTTTTGCACAGCAAAGGATACAGTCAACAAAACTAAAAGACAACCTACAGAATGGGAGAAGATATTTGCAAATGACGTATCAGATAAAGGGCTAGTTTCCAAGATCTATAAAGAACTTCTTAAACTCAACACCAAAGAAACAATCCAATCATGAAATGGGCAAAAGACATGAAGAGAAATCTCACAGAGGAAGACACAGACATGGCCAACAAGCACATGAGAAAATGCTCTGCATCACTGGCCATCAGGGAAATACAAATCACAACCACAATGAGATACCACCTGACACCAGTGAGAATGGGGAAAATTAACAAGGCAGGAAACAACAAATGTTGGAGAGGATGCGGAGAAAGGGGAACCCTCTTACACTGTTGGTGGGAATGTGAACTGGTGCAGCCACTCTGGAAAACTGTGTGGAGGTTCCTCAAAGAGTTAAAAATAGACCTGCCCTATGACCCAGCAATTGCACTGTTGGGGATTTACCCCAAAGATTCAGATGCAATGAAACGCCGGGACACCTGCACCCCGATGTTTCTAGCAGCAATGGCCACAATAGCCAAACTGTGGAAGGAGCCTCGGTGTCCATCGAAAGATGAATGGATAAAGAAGATGTGGTTTATGTATACAATGGAATATTCCTCAGCCATTAGAAATGACAAATACCCACCATTTGCTTCAATGTGGATGGAACTGGAGGGTATTATGCTGAGTGAAGTAAGTCAATCGGAGAAGGACAAACAGTGTATGTTCTCATTCATTTGGGGAATATAAATAATAGTGAAAGGGAATATAAAGGAAGGGAGAAGAAATGTGTGGGAAATATCAGAAAGGGAGACAGAACATAAAGACTCCTAACTCTGGGAAATGAACTAGGGGTGGTGGAAGGGGAGGAGGGCGGGGGGTGGGGATTAATGGGTGATGGGCACTGAGAGGGGCACTTGATGGGATGAGCACTGGGTGTTATTCTGTATGTTGGTAAATTGAACACCAATAAAAAATTAATTTATTAAAAAAAAATAAAAAGGGGAAAAAAAAAACAAAGCAAAGATGGTGGCCAAAATATCAATCTAATACTGACAAAAAGTAAGTTGGGAGATACAGCTTAACATGAGAGCCAACAGGGCCTCTAACTACACCCCAGGTTTTGGCGACACACTTCCTCATGCTATCACAGATGATACTGGGCCAAGGCATGCCTCCCTGCATAGGAAAGGTCCCTGCACAACTGGCAGAATGGAGCAGTAGAGGAGAACGTTCTTCACACTCAGGAAATACAAGAAGAATGGAAAGAGCTGAGCTGCTCCTGCCTGGTTATTCTTCTCTGATTTATGAGTAAGCACTCTACCTGCCCAGGGTTGAAGTGAATATTGGCATGGAGAGAAGCCTGGACTTCCAGCAGCCAAGCTTTCATTATAGAAGGGACGAACAGCACTGTGGAAGAATGCCCCCATTAGCAACCACTGCAAGACAGACGGGTGTGCTCATCACCTTTCCATTTAATAGAATAAGCTTCTTCCGAATGAAATATTCTTTCCTTTCATTTTAAACTATGAGCAGTACTGTTGCATCCCCTACATAAATGGCAATTTCTGGAGGCTTTTTACTCTTGTAATAAAACTCAGCATGTGCAGATTAATCCAACATAGCTTGTCAATGATGGAGAATCAAATGACCAAGTCCACACATAGGTAAATGGTTAGATTCTCCGGTCTCTCTGGAATGAGCCTTCTTGTGGAGCATTTTCAATGATTTGATCTAACTTAGAAAACAAATTCAGTACCTACTAGGTGCCAGGTACTATATTAGGAACCGAAGACATAAAGATAAATGAATCAGAATGTCCTCTCAGGACACCTGGGTGGCTCGGTGGTTGAGTGTCTGCTGAACCGTCAGTTCAGGTCATGATCCTGGGGTCCTGGGATCGAGTCTTGCATTGGGCTCTTCATAGGAAGACTGCTTCTCCCTCTGCCTCTCTCTCAGTGTCTCTCATGAATAAATAAATTTTTTTTTTTAAATCCCCTCTAGACAAGCTCATAAAATGTTATCAGGGACAGACAGGAGAATCAGTGATATAATGTGATAAGAGCTTCAGCAAAGATATGCATAGAAGGCCATGAAATGCAGGTAAGGGGATTGATCATTCTGCCAGGTGGGAATCAGAGAGAGGGCAAAACTAGTAAAGTAATTAACTAATAATGAGTTAAACAAATGAATGAATGGCCTTCCAATCCTGTGGTTCAGAGCTTTCCAGGTTCCCTCCCCACATCCGCTCTTCCATCTCTGTGAGCAGACTTGGAGAGGCACACCCACATTCCATGCACTCTTCCTTCCTTGTTCAGTTTGCCCATGAAGCCCACACTGAAAGGAGATGGTGCAGTAAGAGCACAACTAGGTCTGGTGCCTTTGAGAACTTGGCAGGAGATGACCAGGTGATAACAGCACCTAACATTTTCAGATCACCTACTATGTGCACCGTGTTGGGAACTTTAAAACCTAGATTCAATCCAATGAGGCAATGAATAATGAAGGAAGGTATTCTTAAATGAACTAATGCTTACTGAGTATCCTGTGTGCCAATACTGATGCGCTGATACTTAGAAACACTGATAAGCAAGATAGGTGATATTCCTGCTCTGACAGACTTTATTCTCCCGTGGATTTTGTCCACAAACATCTAAAGTATTTAGTCCAAATGTACAAAACTGGAAAGTGTTAGAGCTCAGATTGGAACCTTGCTCTTTCTGACTCTGAGTCCTACACTCTTTCAACACTGTTCTGAAATAAAGGCAAAATCAAACAGAAAATCACGTGTGTGCTCTCAAGAGAGAGCTAAACAACCAATGGAATCAGAGCACAACTTGCCCCCCTGCCCCCAGGCATCGGCAGTTCACAGGGTGTGATTTGGATGGCTAGGGTTTTTAAGCCGCCTAGGTGTGATTCTAATATGCAGCCAAGGCTGAGAGTCACCATCCCAGGCATGGCAGGGAGCTGCTTTGGGATTCCTTGGAGGAAGAAAAGAAGGCAAGCTCAGAGCCTCCCCTCCCCTGCTTTCTTTAGCTTGAACCTGAGCATCCCCACTTTTATCTTGTTGATATACTGGGACTCTGCCTCAGATTTCCACTGAAGAAAGAGCTCTGCTGCTACCAAAATAAACAAGTTTGAACCACTGTTTTAAAGTTCTTAGATGTAAAGAGTCCATGGGGTTTTTGTAGCAAGAAAACTTTTTCTCAGCATCGCTTTAGATGTTCCCTACTGGTACCCTGGTTACTGGAGTTCTTATATGCCGCTGCTGAAAAGAAAATAATTGCCTGAATTATGAGGAAAGCTCCCTAACTTAACAGAAGTGTCAGCAAATGCCATAAACATAGAGTTTATTATAACCTTCACACATCCATTCAGTGCATATTTATTGAGTATTGTCTACTATGTTCTAGCTGCTGAGGATACCGCTATGGAGTTGAGAGACAAGTTCTGGCCCTTAGGAAGCTTATATTCTAATGAGGGAGGCAAACAAGAAACAAATATGTCCATGAGATGGTGTTCAGTCATACAAATCTTTCAGTCTTGAGTCCTGTGTGCCCAGAGTCCTGTAAAGAAGGGCTCAGTATTTCTGCTCAGTCCTCTCAGACTCTGAGGAGCCACTTACTTTCTGGTAAGGACAGGGGATTCCTCAGTGATTGAGTTCATGGGGATCCACTGGCGCATACTATAACCACCATTGCTGAGGTACGCTGTCCTCAAAGGCTTACCTGAGAGGTAAGTCCAGGATAGGAGTCCGAGAACCAGCTTGCCCTTGAGGAGGGCCCAGCAGTAGTTTGTGGGCATCAGAGGAAGGATGCTTTGATAATGACGAGTTTGCCCTTAAGATATCTTCACCTCCCCAAAGCTGCATGGCTTCGAGTTTTGAAATGTCCAGAGGCCCACTCTCTGAGAGGTGGTCACTTCTGTAGATCTCGTTGCTTTGTTTCTTCTACAGCATCAAACATCCAACCCATTGAATGTCTGGGATTCAGCCTGGAGACAGGATTTGCATATCTGTCTGGATAAAAAACATTCATGAATACTTAGAGTTTGACATAGTTGGTATACTGGTATAGTTGATATCCTGATACATCCTACAATCTGACGTCAAGGCTGGAGATAGATGCTCATACAGAGGGTTACTACCTATGATCTGACTAATGACTATGTAAGAAAAGTGTAAAATAAGCACATAAATGAGAATGTGGGAGGTCATTCAAACTCCACGTAAACAATCTGTTCTCCTAAACATTGTCTTGACCTTCATGTCCTTTCATACCCTCAGCAGAAAGGGCTCCTACTTCCTACGGATGTGATCATAAATTTCAAATGAAGAAAGTGAAAATTAATGAGATTTTCTTTCCCCTTTAAATAGCTGTATGTAAACTTCAAACAGCTCTTCCCTAGTCAAATCATCCCCATCAGGAATTTCAGGCTTCTAACTTTCATTCCACTGGGTCCATCTTCCAGATTAAAAGATTTGTGTATTATTTCCTTCTCTTCCTGAAAAAAGTTAAACATACTCCAAAGTTAAAAATAAGTAAGTAAAAGCATGAAGAAACAAATTCCTGGCTAGAGATACAAATATTAACAATTTGGAGTCTTTTCCTCCAGTCTTACATATTGCATAATATTTTTAGATGAATAACGATTTCACTAAGAACCTGAACTCCCGCACATTAGGGCAGAGTTCCATAATTAGTGGCAGGGGCGAAGATAGAAGACACTCTCCAGCTACTGAATTGGCAAGATCAGAAATGAATGGTGCCATAAAGATCCCATGTCTTTCATTAATGCTTAAAGCTGAGACTTTATTTATAAGGAGATTCTAAATTCCAGGCTGGTCTCACCCGGCTGCCCTTGATAGAGGAAGCCTGTTTGTCATGTTAATGAAGAGAAAAGTTCCAAGTTCCACAAAGACTTTTTCCCCCCACAGCTGAAGGAGAGAAAGAGATGTTGGCAAGTCAGGGGCAGAATTGGGGCAACCCTTAGATAACTACTTTATCTTTGGGGCAAGTTGGCCTAAATTCAGGAGCAAGGTTATTCCAGCTCAGGGCAAAGCAGCGACTATACAGTGAGAGGGGACTCCCAGAAGCAAAGCCACAGCCCAGCATTTAAGCAGGTTGCACTACTGTCTATGCTAGTGGTTCCCAGACTTGGCATCTGAATCCCTCAGGGGGGCTTTACAAAACACAGATGGCTGAGCCCTGTTCCAGAGTTCCCCATTCAGTAGACCGGGGGTGGGGCCTGAGAGTTTGCATTTCTAACAAGTCACCCAGTAATGCCAGCTCTGGGGCTCCCAGGACCACACTTTGAGAACCACTGGTCTGTCCTGACACTTGAACTGTTTAACACAGGTGCAGAGCCCAGGCTTTGAAGTCAGACAGACTTGATTTCATTCCTGGCTCCTTCCTGGTAGCTGTGTGGACTTGGGCACGTAATTGAATTAATCTGAACCTCTATTTTTCTCGCAAGTAGAACAGGGATAATTACAAGGATGTTCTAAGAAATGGATCCTATAATGTATGTCCAGTGTTGAGCACATTGCCAACTCACGGTAAACATTCGTGATTATTAGTCTTTCTCTTCAAGTTTCATCTCAACACCGGTCGGGAATCTTTCTGCACCTCTTAGAACTGATGTCCCAGCCCCCCAAAACGCTGGCTCCCTCTCCTTCCAACCTGCCCTTGTGGCAAGGAAACCACCATCTCCCTTCCCCCACGGGGCCTCCCACCTGCGCCTGCCAGTGGCCTCTGAGCAGGCTAGTCCTCTGCTGCCACCTTGTGGCCTGCAGTCCCCTAACACCTTGCAGGATAATCTGTGCAGGTGGCGCTCCTGGGGCTACGACCCAAAAAACCCAGAGTAAGCAACGGAGCCCGAGGCGGTGCCCACGCGAGGCTGCTCCTTGGTGAAGGGGCCCCGGGGAAGGCTTCCCGACCGGATCAATCTGAAGGACGATCAAAGTCCTGAGGCTACGAAATGACACAGGTGCCCGGATCAAGACCAATGGACCAGGAGAGCTATCAGACCGCTGATCCTGGGCAGAACTCTGGAGGCTTCCGCTGACCTCACATCTGGCCGGGCCAGTGACCTTCTGAGCAGGACCTCAGAACACCTGCCTGTAGACATTTCTGCGGACTCCCGGGACTTCAGTGCTCATCTCTTCAGGTTCCTCTTACTGCTGCGGCCAAAGACGTGCCAGGAACCCACTTCTGATGGACTGGTCATTACACTAGGTCTTTGGGACAGACTCGGGATAAGAAAGCAGGATGCAGAGGCCTGTGGGCAAGGAACTGAGTACCTAAGGCGCTCTTGCCGTCTAGTCTCATTCCCACTGCTGCTTTTCCTCAGTGCAGGTGGGTTACTGATGTGTCGCAGCTCAATGGCAGGTGCAAATACAAATCTTTTCCTTTTTTTTTTTTTTTAAACTCTCTTATCCCTTCCCACTGGAAAGCAGGCTTCTTAAAGACAGTTGAACAGAATTCATCATTTTGGGGACACTTCAGGTTATTAAAATTTAATCGGTCCAGTTTTAAACGTCTCTCACTTTCCATCTCTCAGCCAAGTAGAGGACTGAGCAGAAACCCTGACTCTTGGAGCAAAGGAAGTCGGGGGGCCTGGTCTAGTTCTGGGTGCCTCCTTCCCCTTCATTCTTCAGGGGGCAAGAGGGTGACGTCAGGGTCGAATGTCTCTACTCAAATAAACTGCCACTCACAGAGCACTCTCACTATTGGATGTAGCTGCATTCCTGGCAAACAGAAATCGGCCCCGTGTGGCAGAAAATCAAGTGCTTGCTCTCCCATAGGGACCCCACACCGGGGTTTCTTGGAGGGGGCTGTAAAGACTCCCTGAGCACAGTTCCCAGCTCGCCACCGCCCACCCCCTGCAGACCATTGCCAGGAGTGGACTGAACAGTATCTTCTTCTCTTCTGGCAGCCCTGTTTGCTGAACCACCTGTTTGGTTTCCTTAACCCACAGGAAATTGTCACATCTCTGCCCACCAAACATGAATGCAGACTATTTCTATGATACTTACTCTGTCCCCTGCACATATGGCCCAGAACAGAGCAGCAATGAACATCCCTCTAGAAAATGAAACATCATCTGTCCCTCCTTGCAGGTACCTAGAATCTTCATATGTGATACTCTTGGAGCCCTCCCCTGTCTTCTTTCAGCCTCAGGGAGGGAAAAGCACACTCTTCCTCTCCCCAGCAGGGAGGGCAGGGAAGTACCTCTCCCAGGGCCCTCAGGTCCTGAGGCTCTGGACACTGAGAATTCTCTCCCTTCCCTGCATCCTCTCCAAGCAATGAACTCCTACACAGCCAGGAGTGGGGAGCCTTGCCCAAGAGAGCTGCACCTCTCAGTAAGGCTGGGCCAGGAGAGGGATGCATCTTTAACTTCTCTCTTTAGAATGTAGCTCATGTGGTGCCTCTTCAACCTAATTTTTGGATGCCTAGTCCTGGGTAACTGAAAAGTCCTGCTCAACATGTACTCCCAAGAGAGTCTAGTCCAGGGCTCAATTGGGCCCCTGGAAGGAGTAAAAGACAAAGTATTCTGATTCTTCCCCGCATGGCTTCCTGCAGTTCCACTCTGGGAGGCTCATGTAAGACCTGCTTTGGTTCATCACTGCTCCATCTGTGTTAGAACTCATGAAAGGTTAGATCATCTAACATCACTGCCTGCTATCTTTAGAAGAAGAGGGATTAAACAAAGGAGTGGGGCAAGGCTGAGCCATGGGTAGAGAAATGCAAGGCCTATGTGGGCAAGTCACAAAGTGCGTTAGGGGGCACCTACCAATAATTATCTTCCCCTTAACGTGACATGAGCTCAGAAAATTAAACCATTTTTTTTAAGATTTCAACTATTTATTCATGAGAGACACAGAAAGAGAGGCAGAGACATAGGCAGAGGGAGAAGCAGACTCCCCGTGGGAAGCCTGATGCAGGACTCGATCCCAGGCCGACACTCAACCACTGAGCCACCCAGGTGCTCAACCTCAGAAATTTACTTCTTTAAACCAAGGGGTTTAATAATGCCATCTTACATTTTATAAGGCATGCTACAGTTTGACAAGGACCTTTTCATTCATTCATTCATTCATTCACATAGGTCTTGAATCTTGCCACAATCTTCTGGCTGGTAGATCATGGCTCGATTATTCACAGATAAGAAAATGGAGGCTTCCAGACAGTAAAGCATTCGACCCCCACTGCTTACCCCTGTCCCAAGCCACGGAGCATTAGCCTCTCTTGTGAGTAAAGCAATGATATCCAACACAACAAACTTGAATAAGATTTGACTATCTAACAAAATTCAAGCACTTGTGACCAAGGCTTTGAAGGATTGAGGTGAGGGTGAGTAGGTAAGGCACAAATAAGTTGGGGCGGAAGGAGGAAAAGTTCCAGAATGAGAGCCCGGGCTCAGGAAGACTGGGCTCAATTGGGTAGACAGGAGCAATCAGGAGCATGAGTCCTCAGAGCCAGGACAGAGACAGAGAGCTTTCCAGATGAGCAATTACCAACCAAAGGCAAACTTGTTTACCTTCATGTTTCTTTCCTCCTCATATTGATCCATATATGCCTAGATATACTGTGGGAAAATCCCTCCCCAATGCCAAAACTTTCTGAAGGGAAAAAAAGAAAATTCTTAAACTAGTTTTAACCATTTTTGTGTTGTTCTAACTTGTCTTAACAGCAAAGAAACTTTCCTTTGTGAACTCAGGGGCTTCAAAGCCTGCTTTGTTTTCATGTGTGGTATTGATTTGGATTCTCCAGAGGGTCTCTTGACATCTCTCCACACCTCACCTGATTAATCCAGCAAGTACAACTGGCCCCTCAACCAATGACAGGGAGAGGGAGGTACCAAACATTTCAGAGCCTCATTTGAGGTAACAAAACCTCGCCATGGTGGAGTGTGGAGCCGAATGCCAAATTTCTCTCCAGACCTGTATGAGCTCCTCCACATAGCACAGCGTTTCCAGCTCAGAGCAAGGACTGAGTTGTTTTTAATGAAAGAGGCTAGGAGATTTCCATGTTCTCTGCTCCCTAACTGAAGGCAGCCCCATGGCTCCCTTCCTAAAAGAGAACTGAGCCAGCCCTCAGGAACTCTGTTCCCAGCCTGGCCTTGACTGCCACAGGTTATGTTACCCTGTCCCTTCCCCTCTTCTGGGCTCACTAGCCATGTCTGTCAAACAAGGGGCAGAATGGATTTCTACATCCCTCCTCAGCTGACTTTCTCTTTGATGGCTGGATCCTTCCTTTCTTTCGTGCTCACCTTGACATGGTGACATTTAGGTCTTGTCTGGATCAGCTCAGACTATCACAACAAAATACCAAGACTGAATGCTTAAACAACAGACATTTATTTCTCACAGTTCTTGAGGCTGGGAAGTCCGAGATCAGAGTGTCAGCTTGGTCGAGTTCTCCCAGGCTTACAGATGACTGCTCTTTTGTTGTGTCCTCACATGAAGAAAGAAGGAAGCTCCCGTGTCTCCTCTTCTTATGAGGACATTAATCTTATCATGGGGCTCCATCCTCACCATCTAATCTAAACCTAATTACCTCCCCAAAGTCCCACTCGCTAATACCATCACATTAGGGATAAGGGCTTCAACATATTAATTGGGGGGGGGGGGAGTGGATATAAGCATTCAGTCCAGAAAGGGTCTTCAGACATTAAATTTGGTGTGTCTGAAGGAGTAGAAAGGAGAGGTACATTTGCCAGATGGTTTCAACAAAAATACCTCATACACTTGATAAATATTTATCAGCCAAAAAGGGATAAACTTATTCTACTTATATGTCTGATATTTTCACAGTTTGGTTCCTGAAAATTCAAAGCTGACTTCTCAGGGTTGGATTCAGACATCTGGCAGCCGGAGCTCAGAAGAACTGTGTGCTCTCCAGGTGCTTTGGCTGGCCTGGGGGATGGAGATTATGATGTATTATATGATAAACTAGAGGAAATTTTACTCTATATCATAAACATATTTGTAGTCAGTCTCAGAGACACCAAGTCACAAAAGTAAGAATAAAAATAAAGAGAATTGTGTTGTAAGCAGTCTTTCCTCTCCTCACCAAAAAAAGCAACTAACTAGGAAGGTATTTGGCAGGATTTGCTAAGCTTGCTTACTCAAGACCTGAACCCCACTGCTTACCCCTTGAAGCATACTAAGAGAGGTGGGTACTCAGAGCCCATCTCAACCACTTCTCCCAACCCCTCCCTCTTGGGACCAATGTGGACCTGGGGCCCTCAACAGAGAAGAAATAGAACAGGGGAGGCTTTGGAGAGGATAAGACAAGAAAGCCCCTGTTAGTGACCTGGAGTTTAAGACCACCTAGAGCAGGGCACCTGGGTGGCTCTGTGGTTGAGCGTCTGGCTTTGGCTCAGGTCATGATCCCAGGGTCCTGGGATCAAGTTCTGCGTCAGGCTCCGGCAGGGAGCCTGCTTCTCCCTCTGCCTATGTCTCTGCCTCTCTCTGTGTGTCTCTCATGAATAAATAAATAAAATCTTAAAAAAAAAAAAAAGACGATCTGGAGCAAAGAATGTAACCTCAGTTTTCTCATCCATCAAATAGGGACAAAACTACCTGTCTCACAGGATTATGGTGTTGTCCTTCCTTTTCTTCCACCCCAATCAGTGCCTAGCATAGAGAAATAACTCACCAAATGTTTACTGAATAAACTTCACATTTTATCCAGAACCAGCTCTCAGTCTACAGGTAAAATCTCCGGTTATCCTCCTCTACAAGATCTTTGTCTCAGGCTAAAAGGTGAATCTGGAGTCCATCAGTTGGAAGGTTGCCTAGGTTGTTCATTGGCCTCTGTCTCTTCCTTTCATCTTTGAAGTCCTGTGACCTCCTAGAGGAAACTTGTGTTTTCCCAAAACAGAAGAGAGATGACAGACCCACAGCAACCATGAGGCCAGCTGCCGCTCTGCTGAGAAATGAGCCATCCCTCCCCTGTGCTATCTCACAGTCCTCACTGTCACAGAATTGGGGTAGAAGTTTCCCATCTATTGTAAATGTGCCATACCTCAGAACTCTCACCACATGATAAACCTGAGATCTCAAGTGTCAGGTTTTATCTAAGGGGAAAAAAATGAGAGAGAAATCTTGATCTCTCCCATCCTGCCCCAAAGTCTCAGAAATCAGCAATTTCTGCCTCTTTCTATTTGATTATAATTGATTTTAAGTCACGACTTAGCAAACACAATGGAACAACACACACAAACCTTGAACTATCCTTAGCCCTTCATCTGCAGCTGGAAATGGATTTTATTTCACTCTCTCATGCTGCAGCCTGCACTTAGAAGCAAGGACTCCACTTCAAGGGGAGTGCAGGTTAGTGAGGGTGATTCTTCAGAAAGCCCTGCAGTGGAACTGCCAGGAATAAAAATAAAATAAAATAATAAAATAATAAATAAATAAATAAATAAATAATAATAAAAATAAAAATGAGGGAGGGTTTGACTGGATCATGTAACTGCACAAGAGATAATCCACTGCTCTAACTGGACACATCCTGAAGCTTCCTATTTCTCTCCATTGCAGTATGGTTGCTGGTAATGGCAAAGCAATAGTTCTCTTAATTTCCTTTCATTTCAACTCACGTGCCTTCCTGGTCACTAAAGCCATTGAAAACTCCTTCTATTGCCCCTTCACCCTTTCAAAACCTCCCTGACTCTGGCTCTACTACATTCCAGAACCCATATGGAGCATGGCCCATTTGAAATATAATGCCAGCCAACATGTAATTCTAAATTGTCTGGATACAGTATTTTAAAAAAGAATCAGGTGAATCTAATTTCAATAATATATTTTATTTAACCCAATATATCCCAAACAGTATCAATTTAACATGTAATCAATACTGAGGGGCACTTGGGTGGCTCAGTCAGCTGGGTGTCTTACTCTTGGTTTTGGCTCAGGTCATGATTTCAAGATCATGAGATCAAGCCCCACACCTGTCTCCTCACTCAGCAGGGAGTCTTGATGATTCTCTCCCTCTGCCCCTCTATCTGCTTACTCTCTCTATATATAAAATAAATCTTTAAAAAAATATTTTAAAATACTGAGAAGGATGCCTGTGTGGTGCAGTCAGTTAAGCACCACTCTTGATTTTGGCTCAGGTCATGATCTCAGGATCTAAGATCAAGCCCCACATCAGGCTCATGCTTAGCACAGAGTCTGCTTGAGATTCTCTCTCCCTCTCCCACTTGTACTCTCTTGTGCTCTCTTTCTCTCAAATAAGTAAAAAATCTTTAATAAATAAAAATAAAATATTGAGATATTTTACATTCTTTTTTTTTTCATTCTACATCTCTGAAATAGTGAGTCTTGTATACTTACAGCACACGTCAATTCACACTGGCCATATTTCCAGTACTCAGTGGGTAGGAGATGTGGCTAATGGATGCTAAACTGAAAAGGGCAGCCTAACCTAACTCTTAGCACATTGCAGTGTAATTGTGTTTGTGTGTTCATCTGCCCTGTTAGAGTGCCCGCCTTCAAAAACAGGCTCATGAACAGTGACCAACTCATAGCACCTCTATAATAACTTCTTGCAGAATGATTGACTGTATTAATAAATCAATGTCATCATTGACCACTGATAAAAACAATTATGTTGAAGGAGAGGAGGAAAGGTGATGTGTTGGGAGTTAGGTATTTTGCATTAGAAGCTTCTATAAGGCTTTTGGATTATGACGCTCAGAAAAAAAAAGTCAGAGAGAGATATTGGAGCCCAGGGAGAGGACAGGCTGAAAAGTAAAGGCTAGGGAGGGATGGTTTGGAGAGGTCTTCCTTACTATAGGAGGTAGAGACACATCTGCCCATTTCACATGAAAATGCTGTGGGCCATTTTCTAAGGAAATAATCACAATGGGCATTGTAAGGAAATAATTACTGTATGCATATGTACTATTTCCCTCCTGTATTAGTTACTCAGAGGTCCCAGACATGGTGAGAGTGTAGATGAGATCCATATGCAAAGTCCTTCCATGAAGCAGGACTTTCTCCTCTGCTGAGTCCTCTCTCTCTCTCTCTCTCTCTCTCTCTCTCTCTCTCTACCTCTATCTCTCTATTCATACACTTCCAAATGATCAATACCCTCAAATAGAAGTCTCTGGCAAACTCACTTATACTAGAAGAGTGCTTCCCAAAGTTGAATGTGCATGTCCATTACCTGGGGATCTTGTTAAAATGTGGATTCTGACTGAGTAGGTCTGGGGTGGGGCCTAAAATTTTACTTTTCTGACATGTTCCCAGTGATGCTAATGCTACTGGCCCACAGACCACACTTCGAATAAGCAAGGCATTAGGGGTTAGAGACTAAGTAAAGCTTTACTCAAATCTGGGTTTTGATTTCTATAAGAGAATCCCAGAAAGAAAGCACTTCAGCCTACAAGTGATGGAATTTCAGCAATCAGGTCAAAGGAAAAAAACCTCCCCAGAATCCTGCAAACACCACCACAGAAGTACTCTGTTTACAGGTAAAGTCATCCAATTAGCAGATGGTAGTTGTAATATAGTATAAGTTATGCTGGAATTAAGGTTGAATTGGAATCCCATGTATCTTATTTACTAGCTCTGTGATCTTATGATTTTCACTTCAGTTCTATGAAGCTAAGTTTCCTAATCTGTAAAATAGGTAGAATTTCACATAGCTCGCAGGAGTTCTTTGAATTCAGATGAAATAGCACATGTGACATTATCTGGTAGAGTGGATGATATATCCTAGAGATTCAACAAATGCTTATTAAATCTCAGCCAAAATATTTCCCAGTTACCTCTATGAGGATAGCACTGGAATAAATCTGATGGGATGAGAAAAAAGAAATTTAAATGAGATATGTCTGCTTTTAGGTTGATTAAACCTCCGTGGTTAGGATATTTATCTTGAACTAAATGCATCCCCTCATATAAAAGCAATGCAAATACATTCCAAGAAAATGCCTTCAGGGAAAGGGTATAATTTCATCTTTACCTATTTTTATATTTCTTTACAGTTGCCATGAGAGCATTTTAATAACCTCCATGGAGTTGAAAGTGAGGCAGGTAATTGCCATAAGTAATTTAAGGGCTATTAAAGCTAACAAACCTCTCCTGTGGAATACCTTGTTAAACAGTGATCAGCAGAAATCACGTAAAAATCGTGTGCAGTGTAAATTCAAGCTCTTTTTCCAGTTAAGCTGAAGTGAAAATGTAATTACCTTACACAGAAGAGGGGTGCGGATATTAAAGCTCTTCCTGCCCCAGCCTCAGGTTGGCTCAAGCTGACATGCCCTGGTATTCTAATGAGATCCACTTTCTTCCTTCTGAAGAGGCAGTCTTATCACCGTTGTCGTTTCCCACTATCTGAACTGGCAGCTAATTTTCCATGCATACTTCTTAAGTTTATAAATCTGAGCATTTCTTCGTGCAAAGCCCTCAGGGATCTCAGTTCCAGCCTTGGATCAGCCAATCACTAACCGTGTGACCTTGAGCAATTCTTTTTACCTCTGTAGGTATGAATTATCACAACTATAAAATAAAAAGATTTTATTGTGTGCCCTCAAAGATATCCCCCAGCTCTAAAATTCCTTGATCCAAACAATTTCTATACTTGGAAGCCCCTTTTCTGACTATTTTAACTATCAAAAATACAACCATGAATCAAAAGGAAGGCAGAAAGAGAGAAAGAACCCATGAAAAGCATAAGTTGATATTACAAAGTCCATACATTTTATACCTCCCAGAACCTGGCAGGCCCATGCTCACAATCCATTTATGCTTCCTTCCTTCACTGGCCTACTAACTTGATTGCTCTATTTGCTAGGCTCACAATATATTAGAAGGGGAAAATTAGATGAAATAGGCAAGAATACTGACAATGATAAGAAGTGAAAGGAGAGAACACAAAACTTCAGGAAGTCAGGACTTTATCTGGTTCATTGCTATATACCCAGTGTCAGGTATATAGTATATGCACAATAAATGTTTTAATGAATGAATGATTAGATGGATGAATAAATGAACAAAAGCGATACCTACAAAAAGAAGATAAAATTGTTTTAAGTACAGTGGTCAGGGAACACTTAGTACAGCTACAAATGACCATACACATCTGAAGAACCTCTCAAAGACTTGTACACACTGCAGTTAGTATCCAGGCGGGTGGCCAAGATAGCAAGAGAAATTTAAACTATGCTTAGTAAGCTCTCATTGGGATAGCAAACGATGACATCTAGTTAAACATGGGAGAGTGAACACAGGTGTTGTCTCTGCTTCCCTCCTAATACCCTACTTAAAATGACAGTACAGTGATATGTGAGTATGTGATTTCCACAAGGAAAAAGATCCACAATGGGCAAGAGATGTCAGCCAACATTTCTAGGCTAGAAAGTATCAAATGAAATGATTTCAGATAATAAGGCAGAATAGCAAAGGCCTGCAGACGGAAGCCAGCCAGGTCAGGCCTCAGATTTCTGGAAAGATTCAAATGAGAGGCACTAGGACAAGGCAGGAAATTGGAGAATTCTTACCTGTGGAAACAGAATATATCCAGAGAAAAGATCTCTAAATACTGACGCTTGGTATTTACAGATACTATACTCTCAGTGTAGCGTTTTTCCATAGTTGACAAGCCCTGCTTCTCCCCTCCCCGAAAGTGACCAATCTGTTCCAATATAATCAGACCAAAAACAACAGAAATAAACCCCCAATAAGGAAAAGCAAGACCAAAACAAACTAACAAAAGAACTCAGAGGAAATCAAGGCAGCGAATAGAGAAGAAAACTTTGAACGTATGTAATTGATATCCTGAGAGAGAGGAGAAAATCCTCTTCATAGCAAAAGAACAGAATGCTCTGTTTTTTAAGGAGTAGAAAACAAATTAGAACTATTACAGTTTGACAATATGATAGCTGAATAGAAGATTCAACAGAAAAAATTCAGTAACAATTTTGGAATGTAAAGTCAAAAGAGTTTCTCAAAAAAGCTCAACAAAAAGACAGATAAATGGTAGGAGATATGAAGAAATTTGAGTATCAGTCAGCTCAGGAAGTCTAACCACTGTGTAAGAGTTCCAGAAAAAGAGAAGAGTAAAATAAAAGAAATTATTAAAATATTGATGTACAAAATATTCTCATAACTGGGAGGCATATTCAGATTATAAAAGCCTACTGAATGTACAGCACAATGAATAGAGAAACACCCACGTCAAGTTACACTGATGTGAAATTTCAGAGCCCTGGGATACAAGAAGATACTAAAATCTTCAAGTCATAAATAACTAGTTCACATCAAACAATCATAAATATGAATGTCATCTGACTTCTCAGCCACATAGTCAAAGCTAGAAGTCAATGGAGCAATAGCTTCAAATGTTGATAAATATTTGTATCCTAGAATTCTACATTCAGTCAAATCATCAGTTATATGTGAAGAGATAATAATACATATCAACACTTTCAGGGTCTCAAAAAATATTTCTCATGCGTGCTTTCTCAACAAACTACTGAAGAATATGCCCTACTGAAATTAGGTTATACACGAAGGATGAGAAAGAGGTGGGATTTAGGAAACAAGAAACACATCTCAGGAGAGGAGCAAAGAGAAGAGCCAGAAGCACATCTGTACAGCATGTCTAGACCATAGCTGGGTCAGATAGCTGCTGAAGGGCAGAGGACTCCCAGCAGACCATCTCCAAGAACAAAGAAAAGCTAATGCTTTGGGCTGGATGGGAAATAATAGTTATTGGAGTTGGAAAGTTGGAAAATAACTACTGATAAGAACATAGACAAATAAGGGGGGGGGGGATAAAGTTAACTATTAACTCCAGGAAGCAAAATATTTTGAACAAGAAAGGAAGTGTAATTGTAAAATACTAGACAGAAAATCAGGCAAATATTTTACATTGCTTTAACTAGACATTTTGATATAATTATCAAATTATTTCGAAAACAGGAGGGAAAGCAAAGATGTTGGATCATATAAGGATGTGAAGTCCTCATCTTCATAATAAAAAGCCAATGAAAAGTGTAAAATGATAACATCTGATAAATCAAGGACTAACATTACGCTCAAGAGTTTATGGAGGAGTAGAGCTATGCATTTCTGGATTTGTTTTTTTGTTTGTTTCCTTTAACAGCCTTCTAATTTTGGTACAATTTTAAGTGACTTTAAATATGAAATTGGATATTCATAAATAGCCTGACCCAAGCCAGGGGTTATGCTTGGAGTTTTCACCTAAAGAGTAGAGCATGGGTACAATCAAGTTAGAATGACCATGGTATGAGGGCTAAAGAAAACTGACCAGACCTGCCAATCCAGGATAACCTGAGCCATCACCAAGGTCCAAGGGGTCATGTCCAAAGAGGTGGGGTGAGATAGAATGAAGATACTCTGGGAATGTGTGCTTCCTGACATCAGGTGAAGGCACAAGTCTATAATTAAGAGCCTCAAAAATATCAAAAATATTGAAGGAGGGCTCAGTCTGGGGTAAAGTGGCCATGGAGAGTATGGGTTAGGCCTTCAGCTCTGCTAGACAATAACCAGCCTGCACTTCAGAATCCATAGTCTCTAATGGATAACTGAGCAGCAGGCACTTACAAAAAAGCTCCCTCACATCCGTTATCCAGGCACAAAATGGTGTCAGACCAGGGAGTGACAGCTCAGTGATCATGAAGGTCCTCAGGCATAAATCCATCCACATTTCAATAAGAAACTGGAGCCCCAAACTCAGGTCCCAGTTTCCACAAGGTGGGGACTACCCATGCACACCCAGGCCCATGGTTTTGTTGGCCCTAGGCCTGGGCAGGATTGGCTCTGCAGATGACAGACTATACTGAAGACAGAGAAAGTGGGGCTGGCACAGGAAGTGACCTACAGAACAAAAATATCTAATACAAGCCAGAAAGATTCCCTTTAAAATGGTTAAGTTTTATGTTAAGCTTTAGTGCTTAACGCTTCCATTACATGAAATATTCACTTATGTAGAACAGCTCATTCCTCAGTAATAGGAGATTAATGAGGCATCACTGTACATAAAAACTACCGAACTGGCTCAGATCAATGGTCTGTCCTGTCCAGCAGTCTGCCTTTTAAAGGGCACAAAAGAATATGAAATCCAGGAACAGAAGCATCTGGATCGGGGGCCTATTTTCACCACTTTGAATTGTGGGACTTTGGGCAAGCTGTTATTTATCTGCTCCCAGCCTCAATTTACTCATCTGTAAAATAGTTCTATGAATACTTTTTTCTCAGTGGTAGTGTAAAAATTCAATGAGATGATATCCTTAAAGTATTCATACTGTAATGCTGTCTAAATATGTTCATTAATTTAGCTGAATGATATGTGAAAGCTTAATAGCTGTTGTCTCTCATAGTTTTCTTCCATATCCTGAAGATTATTCATTTCTTTCAAGAGATCTAATTATTGAATTTTCTATGAATATTTTTTTTAATCCTGAATGTGTCTAGAATCTTGGTCTCTCTTTTTATTTGAGAGAGAGAGAGTGAGTGGGAGGGAAGGAGCAGAGAGAGAGGGACAAGCAGACACCATGCTGAGCACAGAGCCAGACTCAGGGCTCCATCTCATGACCTGAGATGAAATCAAGAGTCTGACATTTAACCAACTGACCCACCCAGGTGCCCCTTGGTCTCCAGCTGTTTGATGAACCATTGGTATATTCAACTTCAAAAATTTGGTAGAGAAGTTCATAGAATCTTTTTTTTTTTTTAACCTAGCATGTTTCTTTCTTTTTTTTTTTTTTTACCTAGCATGTTTCTAAACCTTCTCACTCAGTACCTGAGTCCCTCCAGACTCTGCCCGCCCCCAACCCTTCAGTTGTACTGTTTCTGAAAACTTCCTGGCCTGGGGTGTTGTGGGTGAATCAGAAGCTTAATGGGGGCTAGAAGGAAGAACTGAGCTAAGTTAAATGGTTAGGCTTTGATAAACACCCAGGGAAACACTTTCTGGAATGCTGGATTAAGCTGAAGCTTTCTCACATGTCTTCAGGAAGTTGTTTGTCCCAAAGAAGTAAGCCAGTGGGGTTGACAGCGGGTAGGGCTTGCTCTGCCATTTGGGCTCACCATAGAAGGAGGTATCTGGAGGTAGAATATAAAAAAGAGGGAGCACCCCATAAAATTTAACAGTTCAATTTAAATTTTCAGCTTTTTTATGGATGCCTGGGTAGCTCAGTGCTGAGCATCTGCCTTTGGCTCAGGTCATGATCCCAGGGTTTTGGGATCGAGTCCTGCATCAGGCTCACCTCAAGGAGTCTGCTTCTCCCTCTGCCTCTCTCTGTGTGTCTCTCATGAATAAATAAATAAAATCTTAAAAATAATAATAATAACAATAAATTTTCAGTTTTTCTACCTCTGTTAGGAGACCCTGGTTGAGTGGAAAAGGAAGTAAGAAGGGAATCAGATGAAAAGTCAGTCCTAAATCTGACCAGCTATGAGACTAAACAAACCACTTTTCCTCCGTGGGTCTCAGTTTGCACAAATAAGGGGTATGGAGTAGATTAGGGTTTTCAAATACATTTTGTGGATTCTGGACTCTCCAGTTACACATTGGGTCACATCCCAAGAGGTGGAGGAAAGTGTGGTAAGGGAGTGGAGGCAAAGAGTGTCTGTGTCTCTCCCCCAGATCTCATGTAAAAAGAAGAGCTCTGCCACCACCTCTTTTATCCATTTTATATTAGGATTTTTGAAGGCAGTGTTTCCTGACTAAAAACACATTTGAGAACCACAAGATTGTATGTCCCTAATGTTCCCTTCCAACCCTAGGATTATCTGATAAACTAACATCCTATCACACTGGATACATGAAATAGATCACACTATACAATGCATTCTGGTCCTGGAGGTATAGTCTTAAGAGGTGTATCCAAATCAGCACACCTAGCATAGGTAGTATTGCTGGCTGGATGCCACTGGTCTCCAAGAAAATAAGTCCATACTCAATACCCACTTATTGTTACATAAGCCATCATACTGTGCTCACAAAAGTAACAAAAGACACAGTCTGCCCTTGTAGGACTTATACTATTAAGGAGGCAAGACTGAAACCCATACAGAATAATTACAGCTCAACATCCCCTCCCCCCAAAAGTACAGGATTACACAAGACACTATAAAGTACAAACTTGGTCTGCATGCAGCAATAGGGGACAGCATGGGTTCAAAAAGTGAGAAAAGATATCACGGAGGAGGCAGAAGTCTGGAGCTAAGCCTTCAAGACAACTAAAGTCCAAGAACTAAACACGAAAATAAGTTTAAAGGTTTCAAGTTGTATAAGTTCAGAAATAAGATCAGTGTTAGCTAATCGTGCTGACCTGAAAAACACTTATTTTGTGGCAGAACAGAGTTTCCTTCCACTCGTAACTCCTTACTTAAACTTTATTGCAGAAAGGTTTGAGCAGGGATCTGTGGTAAGGAGACTTAAGCTCTATTAGCCTCATAATTCAATAATTTGTGGAAGTTATGCTATAAAACTTGTAAATATTAACAAGAGGAAGGTGTGTCTTGCACATTTTTATAACACAGAATCTAAAGGACCTGATTTGCAGGCAAGATGGCACTATGAATCACACAGAACCTTCATCCACCCCAAAAACAATAATCAAATCTTTACTTCACTCAAACAATATAAATAGAACAAGGCTTACACTACTGAGGAGGTGAGAAACATTAAAACATGATATAAAACCAGCTGCAGCTCTAGGTCTACTGGGCTTTGTCAAGCTAATAATCCCTGAGGACATTGGGAGACCAAAGCCAGGCCCCTGCAGTAAAACTGGCACTGGGATTGGCATCCCCTCCTGTCACCTAGAGGAAAGGCAAGAGGAAGCAGAGGCAGCTGCCTGTGATCTCAGGAATCTGATCTGCAACATCTTTGGAAAACGAGAACTTTAAGTCATCTAGTATAATGCTGCTTCGGACCTACAGGTCCTTTGAGGGGAATGGAGGAAACTGTATGAAAGCGCACAATAAGAAAAAGATGGACACATGACTCTGAACCCACCCTCTGCTCACAAATATCAAAATTCCAAAGCAAGTGAGTAAAACTAATGTCAGAAAAAAGCCACATCAAAAAAACAGGACGTGGGATCCCTGGGTGGCTCAGCGGTTTAGCGCCACCCTTTGGCCCAGGGTGCAATCCTGGAGTCCCAGGATTGAGTCCCGCGTCGGGCTCCCAGCAAGCAGCCTGCTTCTCCCTCTGCCTGTGTCTCTGCCTCTCTCTCTCTCTCTCTCTCTATGTCTATCATGAATAAATAAATAAAATCTTAAAAAAAAAAAAACAGGACCTAACATTACAAATGTTGGTGAGGATGTGTACAAAAAGGAAACGCTTGTGCGCTGTTGGTGGGAATGCAAACTAGTGCAGCCATTGTGGAGAATGATATGAAGGGTCCTCAAAAAATTAAAAGCAGAACTACCACATGATCCAGCTATTCCATTTCTGGGTATATATTTAAAGATATCTGCACTCATTGCAGCATTATCCACAATAGCCAAGATTTGAAAATATATATATGTAATTTAATGGAGTATTATTCATACATGAGAAAGAATGAAATCCTGCTGCTTTGGGCAACAATGGATGGACCTTGAGAGCATCATGCTACATGAAATAAGTCAGGCAGAGAAAGACAAATACTATATTCATTTATATGTGGAATCTAAAAAAGCCAAACTCAGAGAGTAGAGTGGTGATTACCAGGGGCTAGGAGGTGGGGGGAAGGGAGGAAGGTAGATCACAAAGGGTACAAATTTCCAGTTGTAAGATGAGTAAGTTCTGGAGATCTAATGTACACCATGGTGATTACAGTTAATAATACTGTATTATATACTTGAAAACTGCTATGAAAGTAGATTAAGGGGATCCCTGGGTGGCGCAGTGGTTTGGCGCCTGCCTTTGGCCCAGGGCGCGATCCTGGAGACCCGGGATCGAATCCCACATCAGGCTCCCTGTGCATGGAGCCTGCTTCTCCCTCTGCCTATGTCTCTGCCTCTCTCTCTTTCTCTCTCTGTGACTATCATAAATAAATAAAAATTAAAAAAAAAAAAGAAAGTAGATTAAATGTTCTCACCACAAAAAAGTGGTAATTATGTGATATGATGGAGGTATTAGCTAATGTCAGAGTTGTAATCATTTTGCAGTATGTAAGTTTATCAAACAACATGTCACGTACCATAAACTTACACAATGTTATATGTCAACTATATCTCTATAAAACTGAAAAAAACAACAAATTAAACAAATGAGATATTTCTCTTTTACAGGATTCTAAATAATAATTTAATCTTTTGTAAAAAAAAAAAAAGACTTTAAAATAGTATGGTCTATGCTCATGGATCGGAAGAACAAATATTATTAAAGTGTCCATATTACCCAAAACAATATATAGAGTTAATGAAATCCTGTCAAAATACAAACAGCATTTTTCACAGAACTAGAACAAAAAATTCTAATATTTGTACGGAACCACAAAAGACCCTGAATAGCCAAAGAAATATTTAAAAGAACAAAACAGGAGGTATCACAGTCCCAGATTTCAAGGTATACTACAAAGCTGTAGTAATGAAAACAGTATGGTACTGGCACAAAAATAGACATATAGATCAATAGAACAGAATATAGAGCCCAGAAACAAACCCACAATGATATATGGTCACTTAATCTTTGACAAAGGAGGCAAAAATATGTAATGGGAAAAAGACAGTCTCTTCAAGAAATGGTGCTGGGAAAACTGGACAGAAACATGCAAAAGAAGGAAACTGGCCCACTCTCTACACCATATGCACACACAAAAAAACTCAAAACAGATTAAGGGCCTACATGTGAGACCTGAAACCATAAAAATCCTAGAAGAGAATACAGGCAGTAATGTTTCTAACATTGGCCATAGCAACATTTTTCTAGATATGTCTCCTGAAGCAAGGGAAATGAAAGCAAAAATAAATTATTAGAACTACATCAGAAGAAAAAGTTACTGCACAGCAAAGGAAACAATCAACAAAACTAAAAGACAACATACTGAATGGAAGAAGATATTTGCAAATGACATATTAAATAAAGGGTTAGTATCCAAAACCTATAAAGAACTTATAAAACCCAACACCAAAAAAAAAAAAAAAACAAATAATCCAATTAAAAATGGGAAGAAGGCATGAAAAGACATTTCTCCAAAGAAGACATATAGATGGCCAACAAACAAAGGGAAAAATGCTCAACATCACTCATCATCAGGGAAATGCAAATCAAAACCACAAGATATGACCTCACACCTATCAGAATGGCTAAAATCAAAAACACAAGAAACAATCAGTATTGGAGAGGATGTAGAGAAAAAGGAATCTCTGTCACATCTGGTGGGAATGCAAACAGGTGCTGCCACTGTGGAAAACAGTATGGACGTTCCTCAAAAATTAAAAATAGAATTACCATATGATCCAGTAATTCCACTACTGGGTGTTTGCCCAAAAAACATGAAAACATTAATTTAAAAAAGATATATGCACCCTACACTTATTGCAGTATTATTTAACAAGAGTCAAATTATGGAAGCCGCCCAAGTGTTCATCCATAGATGAGTGGGTAAAGATGTGGTGTATATATATATATATATATATATATATATATATATATATAGCTAATATAGAGATATTCCTCAACCATTAAAAAGAATGAAATCTTGCCATTTGCAATGACATGGATGGAGCTAGAGGATGTAATGCTAAGTAAAATAAGTTAGCCAGAGAAAGACAAATACTGTATGATTTCACTCATATGTGGAATTTGAGAAACAAAACAAACAAAGAAGAAAAGAGACACACCAGAAACAGACTCTTAACTATAGAGAACAAACTGATGGTTATGGGCGGATGGGGGGATGAGGAGTGGATGGAGGAGGTATGAAATAAATAAAAGGATGAAGAACACACTTACCATGACAAGCACTGAGTAATATATAGAATTGTTGAATCACTCTATTGTACACCTGAAATTAATATAACACTGTATGTTAACTATACTGGAATTGAAATTTTTAAAAATGATAATTTAAAAATAGTATGTTTCAATGAAATAAAGTAATAACTCATATCATATCAATATACCCCTCAAAAATTAAGCAGCAAAAACAGGCAATTATGAATCAAAAACAGATAAAGATTTTATAAAGATTGAATTCAAAATACTGAAAATTAAACTGTAATCACAAAAGTAAAATAATCACAGTGGAAGAGGACAATTCAGGGAATGAAAAGAGGACAATTAAATGAATGCTCATTCACTAAGAAGAAAATACTAAGAAACTGATTCAAATGTAGAAAATAGATGTTTAAACTATGAATTAGAAGTTGATATCCATAGGAGAACAGACTACGAACCATCACATATGCCCAACAGTTGTTCCAGAAGCAGGGAAGAAAAGAGAAGAGGCAGGAAAGCAAGATTTAAAGAGTTTATGATGGTTTCCACTCCAAGAGGCTCCCCTGCATCTCTCAAAACTCCACTGAAATGACCAGTTGTGGGTTTTTAAATGCATAACCTCCCAAAATAAAGGGAAAAGCAAACTATATAAAGTACATACATATGTACATACATACGCATAAAAGCTGAGAAGCAGACAGACATGGAAGCTAACTTAGCAGACCCCAAATGCCAAAACCAAGGGAAAGTAAGAGCAAATTCATTTTTATAGAAGGACTCCAAAATGCTCAGGACCTAGTAGCACCAGGTGGACTGAAAGAGGAGGTGAAGGTGGTGCTGAGAGGAGGAATCCTGGCTGAATGTCCAGTTAATGTGTGGTTAGTGGTCCCGGCATAAGGGTGGCTGTAGGTAAGCACTCTAAGGGGATGAGTCATCAGGACGAGGTGGCCCCCCATGTCCTTAGGGCCATTGATTGGAAGGAAGGGTCAGTGAAGGAGGAGCTCAACTCCTCCTTCAGTAACACCACTACTGGCAGTAGCATGCCTTTCATCTATCGGCGTGCCATGTTAGAGATTGTTTGAGGAAAGGCATCGTCACTGGAGGGAAGGGGGAATGTCCAAACATCTTACACCAGGGCAGACTGAGGATATTGGCCTACCATTTGGCTAAAATATCTTACTGAGTAATTGGGCAAATATGTGAGGGTTCTGGCTTTAATTTAAAACATAGAAAAGAGTTAAAAGTAAGAACATGAACCTGGGAATGCCACCCAAAAGATGAAATTCTTCCATTTTGCTTTAGAGGCAAAAGCAAGTCAATTTTGGAGACAAATCTACCTAGAGCGACTCTTATAGCACCCCTGCTACAGCTCCTTCTGTCACCTGATGATCCTATTCTGGGGCTTTTGACACAAAAAAGAAGGTTTGAAAATGCCTAGAAGGAAGGAGAGGATTTCAAGTTTAATTGTAAGCCCAACCTGGGTTCATGGCATGTTATTTACTTGATTTACTATGTGGAATCAGACAGCCACAGTTTGAGCCTCCGTGCTGCCATGTACTAGCCAGGTAACACTGGGCAATTTAGGAAGCTCCCAAAGTTTTCTTAACTATAAACAAAAATGAGAATTACAATACCTACACCAAAGTGTTCAAGTTAGGGAGCTCCAGTGGCGCAGCGGTTTAGCGCTGCCTGCAGCCCGGGGTGTAATCCTGGAGACCGGGGATTGAATCCCACATCAGGCTCCCTGCATGGAGCCTGCTTCTCCCTCTGCCTGTGTGTCTGCCTCTCTCTCTCTCTCTCTCTCTCTCTCTCTCTCTGATAAATAAATAAATAATCTTAAAAAAAAGTGTTCAAGTTAGGATTTAATAAGATAATGAGTAATAAAAGGGTTTAGCATGGTGTCTGGGATGTAGCAGAAACTAGTTGTCTTTATTATTGCTCAAAGGGCCACAAACTTTAGAAGGAAAACAAGTTATTTGTTAAAGAGCATAAATGCTTAGTATTCTTAAAGGAATGGCAAGGGAAGACTTGGCATATAAGATACATTTGATGTTTTCTGTGCTTTAAATGAAAATTGTCCCAGTATCTTCTGTTCTGTCTCAAGAAAATCAACAAACCTGTATCTTATGGCTAAATCGACATTGTTCAATATACACCAGATATTTGATTTTTATCTGGACCCAATTCTGGAAGAGTGGAACTTTTCATGGTAGCTGACAACTGGATGTAGGAGGTTGATGTTCTGGGGAGGATTGAATCCCATTGTTTTCTGCTGGGATAGGCTCTTAGCAGGTCAATGTGGTCCTCTCACTAATCAATAAGATCAGTATCGAGTTGCTCCATGGATTCAGAGTCCAGCTTGAGGGTTTTTTTGCCTTGCCCTGCTATTATCACAAAGCCCCTGGGGTATCTAAATGCCACTACCCAGGAAACCTGGGTGGCTCAGTCAGTTAAGCATCTTCTTTGGCTCAGGTCATGATCCTAGGGTCCTGGCATGGAGTCCCACATTGGGTTCCCTGCTCAGGGGGGAGTCTGCTTCTCCCTCTGGCCCTCCTGTTGTTCTCTCTCTCTCTCTCTCTCTCTCTCTCTCTCTTTCTCTCTCTCTCTCTCTCTCTCTCTCTCTCTATCCCTCTCTGTCTCTCTCTGTCTCTCTGTCTCTCTCTCTCTCTCTCTCAAAAATAAATGGATAAAATCTTTATAAATAAATAAATGTCACTACCCCTGACTTCAAGCTTTTCTTCCCAAGTGGCCCCCAATATTCTTTCCCTTCTGGTATTACATAAACACTTCCCTTGAAGACTAAAGTCAGACCTGACGTTAACTATTGAGTATCCAAAGACTGAGAACCGAGGATGTCTCATATCCTTAAAAACCACAACCAGTGAAACAGTGGTTCTGGAGGTGTGGTCCTTGGCACAGCAGCACGAGCATCATTTGGGAGCTTGTTAAAAAGCAAGCTCTTGGCCCCACCCAAGACCCCCTGAATCAGAATGTCTGGGAATAAACCCAGCAATCTGTGGTTTAACAAGCCCTCTAATGGGCACTGATGGGGGCACTTGGCAAGATGAGCACTGGGTGTTATGCTATATGTTGGCAAATTGAATTCCAATCAAAAAATTTTTTTAAATAAGCCCTCTAGGTGATTTTGATGCATGTTTACATTTGAGAGCCTCTTAAGTGAAACAAAGATTTTTCATGGCAACTAAAAGGGGAAGCTCTGTGTCAGAGAACTAATACCATTTGACAGTATTAAAGGCTGAATTGTGAGGACAAAACAAGGCAAGAGCTATTGCAGTCAGAAAAGCCTTGTATAATTACTTTCCAGCATTTTTCTTCTCCACTCAGCTATAAGCTCCAGCTGTCTTGTATGGGACATAACGGTCAGTATAAGCTCTGTTATGCTACAGTGCCAAAAGAACCCTAAATTTCAGTGGCTTTAAGCCACAAAGACTCACTTCTCACTAACATTACACATCCATCAAAGATTGGTGGGACAGAGACACCAGAATGACAGAGAAGTCACCATGGGGACATTGCTGGTATTGTAGCAGAGGGAAAAGGATCATGGCTTTTGAAGGTTCTGTTGAGCAATGACACTCTTCACTTCTGCTCACATTTTTAGGCCATTGCAAATCACATGGCCAACCTGAGTTCAGTGGGGCAGGATAGTACAGCTCTCCCATTTGCCCTGGAAGAAAGAATTAAATATTTGTAAAACAGCTAATAACTATGCTGGAGAACCAGGCCCTCTGAGGTAGGTGTTCTCATTTTGCAGGTAAGAAAAGAGACATATAGAGGTTGTTACTCTATATGTGCCCAAAGTCCCTCATCAGGTCAGTATTGCACTTCTGTTTGATTCCAAAGTTCATGCTAGTAAACACTGTGCCACCCTGTTGGAGATGGAAGCAATGGGAAGGGGAAGTGGTTTTGCAGGAGATGAATTCAGGTTTAAAAGGTGAGGAGACCTCAAAGTGGAAATCTCCCACATCGCCTCAGAATGTGAAAGTACAGCAAGAGCAGGGGAGACACCAGGGAGCTAGAGGTGGATGCTGTGCATGTGGATCAGCTGTGCATGTGGGTCAGAAACTTAGCGCAGAGAACAAAGACTCAGGGAAATACTCCCATACTTTTTCTTTCAAGGCAGAAGAGAGAGTGAGAAATAACAAAAACAACACCCAGTCCTCAGAATATCTGCAGGTTGGGAAAGAGAGAGAAAAGCTACTAAGAAAGTAGTTATGAAAGAAAGGAAAACCCAAGAGGAAAGGCCTTCAGGAAGAGCAGAAGGTCAAGACTCTCTGTTACAAAAGGAAGTTGGTTGTTGACAATAAAAGGTTTCTTTTAATCTATTATATTTGAATAGGAAGAAATCTAGAGTATCCTCCAAGGAGCAGATTTAATAACATAGTGAAATGGGAAACTCCAAATTTCAAGGGCAGGAAAGAAAAAAGGATACTGTGGGTGAGAGCCACAGAATCAAAGTCTTTAGTATAGAATAATGGAAAAAAATATGGGTGGATTGATGTCAGGACTGAGGTTTCATATTTTACAAAGGGACATGTACAAATGCCTGAGTGCGAGAGGATAGGAGAGATGAAGCAGCAGAGTAGGAGGCACACAGAAAGACAGGGATGCAGGAGAGATGAAATCGATGGGGTCCACAGGGCAGGTTACAAGGATGCTTCAATAGACAGCAGGTCTCTGCTAGCTCTGAGATCGGAGAAGTGTGAGAGCCCAGAGGGAGGGAAATTGCTGATTGTAGATAAAGTCAAGGGCTCTGAGAGTGCACAATTGATGACTCTATCTGCCACAGGCCATCCCCAAATCACAAAACATAGCATCTTCCTGTGTCCAAATGCTCTATTTGCATGGTTCACAGCAGGGTAAGCATCTCCAGGGATTTTTCCCTCTGTGCACCATTTTTTTTTTCTTTTTCCCAATTGGAAGATTATACCTGGTTTGTACAATTGATCACCCCTGTGGCAGATACAGCTACTTGTCACCCAATATCCATTTTTCTTGTCTTAAATGGCCCAAGTTTTTTCAGAGGGGCAATAATACACATAAATTCTTCCTTTTCAACCTTCCTTATATTCCTAGCCAAAGAGACAGTAGTGGCAACACATTTGTCCATTAGTCGGCAAATGGAGATGTCCCCCAGGGATTCATGTTAGGAATGGGAACTTTGATGTATTGCAATGTATGATTTCCATATAGAGAGCCATAATGGGAGTGGATGGGGTAATCCTGATTGAGTTGACCCAGGTTTGCACTCTTGTATAGACAGCTCTGAGCACAATCTTCCTGGCCACCTGCCTGATCCTGAGGGCACCATTTTGTGACCAATAGGAAAAGGCCAAGAGAAACAAACATCATCTCCTCTAACCTAATTATTTATGGCCAAGACCATAGAATCACAAGGTTCTCAGGGGATGTAAATGAAGCCTGCTCTCAAAGAAGAGTCTTTGTTCTGGAAACATTTTAAAAGAATGGATGAATGATTCTTCAATAACTTGCTTTTCAGTTCTATATATCCTTACCTCTGTTTTCTTTGTAAACTCTCTGATGTCTGAAAAAATTCTGTTCATAAAGAAGAATATTCATTACTATTACACAATGTATAATTTGTTAATTATATGATATCTATTAAAGGATTAACCTACAGGTGGTGGCTACGCTTGTGGCAAGCATAGCATAACATCTAGACTTGTCCAATCACTTTGTTGTACACTTGAAACTAATGTAACATTGTGTGTCAATTATACTTCATTAAAAAAAATTAACATTCTTTTTAAGGAGTAAGCAGTCACTATTCTAATTTTTCACACAGTATCTTCAAAACTAATGTCTGGACTTGGAACCTAAGAAATTAAACTTCTCCAAACTTATTAATTGGTTATAAGCTTATCTAATAAAATGTTCTAAACAGTGTAATTAAAATTATGATTATAAATATTTCATGTTTTTCTGAAAAAAATCCAACAAAATACAAAAAATAAAATAAAGCTTTAAATAATTTTTATTACACTTTCACTTTAAACCAGTAATAAAGGTGTTCAAGTCAATATGAATTTTAATTTCATCATATAGTCTTGTGCTTCTTCGTCCCTAGGATTTTTGGTTTTATGTTTTATCAAAGTTTCCCAAGGCTGAAGTGATTTTACCAGTCACAAAAGAAGAATACCATCTCATGTCAGCTGAAATGGCAGGTTCTGGAATTTTGCCACTGATCTTGGTTAGCCAAGGATCCTGATTGTGTAGACAGACCACCGTAATTTCAAACCAAGCCATGGGGCATTAGGCAGAGTCCCTTTTTATAATAAAGGTTTACTTGATACATCATGAGATTTTTAAGTGTCTGCCTTTCATGGAGGTTTCAAACTTTTGAAATGTATTGCTTTCCCAGAAATGATGTATTATTTAATGTTTGGATGGCTGACATTTCTTAATGTGTAGGTACTAAATGTTCATCTGTGGGTATTATTAATTGGAAACTTGAAATCAGTAAAAATTACATATATTCTATCATATTTACATTTTTATTATAGCTACATTTTGTATAATTTTATAAACCTTTAATTTTTAGTATCTTAATAACCATAGCTCTAATGATTATAATTATCGTTCTCTATTTGATGCTCATATTGTCTCAATTTGGCCAATGGGAGACCCTTCAAGTTGGTTCCTTTATTCTTTTAGCACTGCCTTGAATATTTTTGAGAAAGTGAAAATCAGCCCTAGTGGCTATCAAGCTATGATAAACAATCTCTTACATAATTAAAGCCATAATGCAACTGGAGGAAAAAAGATCTCTGAGTGATTTTGCTTTCTTACCAATGAGATCACCAGCCTGGCTTCATTCCTCCTACTTCTGAACAGAGATTACTGAGATGCTAAATCACCGAACTGCTCCTAGCTTCTTGACATTATCCAATCCAGAGATTCTCCCTACATTTCTAATCTCTTCATAAAAATCATTCAGCATAAGCACAAATATTATAGTAAGCCCCTCCCAAATCCCAGACGGAGACGGTTCTCCTGGAGTGTCTTCTTCCTTGCTTAGCAAGCTAAATAAATTTAAATATGTTCCTGATATGCTTTGACTAGTGAGTTGACACCTTGAAAGCATCCTTGCTTTCTAGTAACAGCAAGATATTCTAGACTCATCTGAATTTTCCTACCAAGACATCGGAATTGACTACTTTTAAAGAAAATCTAGTTCTTTCGGTGGATAAAAAGAAAACAAATGAAAATCTGGCACTAGACACATGAGACTAGTGATGAGCAAAATGGCTACTGTTGAAAATATTATTGCCATGGGCCACTTTTTTAGCTAGAATATCTCCTTCCTTATAAAGTTATGGGTTCACATCGATCTTTCCAATCTGGCATGTTTTCTTACTGTACCAAAGTTTCTTTTAGTCCGTAGTCTATTAATTACTAAGACTTTCTACAACATGGATGTTTGGAGGTTCATCTGGCTGATCACCCACTGTCCTCCACCTCTGGTTCTCACCAATTGAGAAAAAGAGGAACAAAATACAGCACTTACTTTAAAAAAAAAAAAAAAGCTATATTACAGAACATATTCTGTGGACAAAAGGGAGCTTTCCCTTTCTATTCCTTGAGATGCATCTAATCACATTTGTTAAATAAATGGAAGACTCCATTTATTATCCATTAAATAAATGGATAGGCCTCCATGGGAGGTCCTATCCTAGTGTCCTACTATATAGAAAGAGAAAGTGGAGGAAGAGAGGAGTGGACAGTAAGTGAGCAGGAAAGAAAGAAAAGAGGACAAATAGAGAAGAAGGAGAGCAAGAACAAGAGAGAGCTATTTCCTTGTATACAAAGGAGAATCTATAATATCTAGGTAATGGTGCTGTCACTGGGATTAAATCAGATGCTTTCCACTAGTGTCAGGCATATAAAAGGCTCATAAACAGCAGCTGGCATGGATGCTTATCAGAACAGTTTTGACATTACTTTTAAACATAGTTGTACTTTACTCTTTAGGGTCAATTTTCAGAACCAGGGATTCTGAGAGAAAAAAAAGTATATAGCTTAAATTTTTAATATGTGTTATCAAACAGCCTTTTAGAAAAATTGTCAATATTTTAAAACTTTTCCAATCTGATAGACAAAAACAACTCACTGTTGTTATTACCATTCTTTTCTGAATTTAATCTTTAATTTTATCAAAGTTACATATAGACACACTTTAGAGATTCAAATGGTTCTATGAGTTTGGTTTGTTTTGGTTCTTTTTACAAAAAGAGCCCCTTGGTCTGCCTCTCCTCCCCATCTCCATCCACACTATTGCCTGCTCCTTATAGGCAATTACTTTTAGTGCAAAATACTCAGTTAAATATTTTGATATTCTCCTCCATTCTAAGAAATATAATTACATTAGGAATTTCTTAGGCTTCATTTTCATCACTATGTATTAATTTCCTGTATTAGCTCTCTTTGACCCCATTGCCTCTTTTCTAACCACACACACTTCCCCACCTGCCCAATACAGATCTTCATAATCTCTATTCTATCAACATCCAGTGTTGACATCATCATGACTTTATAAACATGCTTGAACCTATAACCATCAAGCCTCTACCTCCCCTCACTGGATACCCTCCACTCCACTCAGTTGTTTGTCCCCTAAACATTTCTCCATCATGTCACTCATCTCCTCGAAAACATTTGGTTGTGCTCAGTAATCTCTGGGGTAAATAGCAGAGCCTTCACAATCCCATCCTGCCTCACATACTACCCTCCTCCCAAACAGTAATGGAAAAGCTTACTGCATCTACACAAGTCTCCTTGCAATCTAATACCCAGAAACTCTAAGACATTTGTAAATAAGTCTTTTTGTCTGGAATTATCTCTACCATCAACTCCTTTCACAAGTGTTTACACTTTATCTATCTTCCAAAGCTCAAACCCAACTCTTTTAGAATGTTCTCCCTAATGCATATTTATTTTTTTCCTGAGAGATTACCTCCTTTAGTAGTTATGCTATTTCTATTGACATTGTTTCTGTAAATTCTGAAGGTTAGGAACTGTATTACTAGTAATTAGAGTTAATACTTGGATATGTCCAACATACCAGCTTCGTTGTGGGAGGATCAAGCTAGGCCATATAAATTATGTTTACTAAGTGTGAATAAAATTCTTGTGGGGAAAAAAACCCAATCTATTCTTGTCCATGATTAAGGTTCAGAGGTGTGCATATATTTATTACTGTCTACAGTGTGAACTATATGACACTAGGAGATAAAGCCTATTGTGGGTTGAATTATATCCCTCTCCAAAAAGAGGAAAAAATAAGACAAGACAAAATCAGAGAGGGAGACAAACCATAAGAGACTCTTAATCATAGGAAAAATAACTGAAGGTTACTGGAGGGGAGGGAGGTGGGGGGACAGGGTGACCCAGTAGACATATGATGTAATTAGCACTGGATATTATATAAGACTAATGAATCACTGACCTCTACCTCTGAAACCAATAATACATTATATGTTAATTAATTGCATTTAAATGATTTTTTTTAAAAAATAATTGTATCAAAAAATAAAAATAAAAAATAAAAAGGAATTGTATCCCTCCCAAAAAAACTTCTATGTTGAAGTTCTAACGCCCAGTACCTTAGAAGGTGACCTTATTTGGCAATATGGTCCTTACAGAGATAATCAAATTAAAGTTAGGTCATTAGGAAGGCCCTAATCCAATATGACTGGTTTCCATATAAAAAAGAGGAAATCCAGGGACACTTGGGTAATGCAATCCGTTAAAGCATCTGACTCTTGGTTTTGGCTCAGGTTGTTCAGATAATCTCAGGATTATGAGATCAAGCCCTGAGTCAGGCTCTACACTTGGGACTCTCTCTGCCTTTCTCCCTTTCTCTCTCTTTCTCTCTCTCCCTCAAAATAAATAAATCTTTCTTAGAAAGAGGGATAGGATTTGGACACAGAGACACATACAGAGGGAAGACAGTGTGAAGAGGCACAGAGAGAGGAAGGCCATCTTCAAACCAAGAAACAAGGCAAGAGCAGAGCCTCCCCTCACAACTCCCAGAAGGAAACAACCTCTCCAACAACTTGATTTCCAGACTCCTAGCCTCTAGAACTTCACGAAAATAAATTTCTGTTTTGTAAGCCACCTAGGTTGTGGTTGTTAGAGCAACCCTAGCAAACTAATATAGACCCAATACCTAAATGCTTTACCTAGTGGGAGAAGCAAACCCTCTTCATTCTGTAACAAACAGCTATTCTTTAATCCCTTTCACCTTTATTAGTAGGTCAAGCAAGAAAATAATGCAGAAACTAACAACAACCTGGGTGATTGCTCATTGGCATGCACAAGTGACTTCAGCAGTAGCTGTTAGGGTAGGCCATGTTTCCTTAAGGTGCCAACACAATCAGACAATGGGTTGGGATTATTTCCTGGATCAGCAGCATCTAGCCATTAAGATTATGAATCCAATATGAAGAACATGGCCCTTCATGGCAGTGCTGGTAGAAATGACATCATTATTATGTGATAGCAAAAGTATAATAATGTGATAGCAAAAGCAGAGATAATATTAAAGAAGTAGGGATAGAAACAAGGGCATGTCCAGAGAAGGGCAAATGGCTCCTCATTGTCATGGAACAGCAGCCAGAGCATTAGTCAGAGATTATGTGTAACCTCATCAAAGCCTTCCACTGCACAACAGGCATTATGGAAGTTTCAGTATAAAAGGGGGAATAGGCCCATTAGAGATTGTGCTTTTTGCAGAAATGAAAATCCATACTGATTCCATAATTGTGTGTAATCAATGATGCTAAAGCAAAGACTTGTGAAAAGAAGATGTACCTCTAGGTTGGGCAGTTGGGAGAGGTTTTGGTCCCTCGAGCAAAATATAAGAGGGAAATCTTACAACTTCATCTGGGACCATCTTTCTCTGAGAATCTTGAATCAGGCTCACTTAAATAAAAGATGAGATCATAATTTTCAAGTGGGGTGGTCTTGGAAAACCTCATGAGATTTAATCACATGAGTGGTTAACTTGAAGATAATAATGAGATTCTGGGTCTTTTATCAAAACTGAAGAGGCAAAATTTAGTACCAATGAGTGTCAGTACTATGACCAGGGGAAAGAAATCAACATTACAAAATGGATTGTGTTTTGGTCAAAGAGAAGATGGTGCTACTGTTCGTTCTAGATTGTCAGTTTCAATTCGATGTGAAAGAAACTGTTTCACTAAAATACAATATTGTCTCCACTCCCCACCATACCTGGCCACATAAGCAAAGGTGTGCATCATGAGGTTGCAGGGCCCATGAGTCCCGAGGATAGCCACCAGTCAGGAGGAGAAGTGTTTCTATCCTGCTGAGATGCCATTTCCTAAAGTCACAGACAACTCAGGGCAAACTTGGCTTTACTGTAATTAGTCATCAGAGGCTTTTGTAGCCCTGAGTGCTGGAGAAGCAAGATGAAAGCATATTATTTGCAGGCTTCTAAGCAGAGAAAGGCTAACATTAGGTCACTAATGTGTTGAACAGAGTTTTCAGGAAACCTAATGTAATCTAAATCACTTTTAAGATTTTGGATTTTAGTCTTGGGAAATTCTGGCCTAGGTGAAATGGAAACCTTAATAGGAAGAAAGTAAACAGAAATTGCCTGTCAAGATCTATTATTATGAAAAAGAAAGAACAAAATGTATCACAAAAATATTTGAGTTGTGGTTATAATATGACAGGAGAAGGCAAGCCTGAGTACCTACCATTTGAAGATCCTAAAGGAAAGTATTTTGACAGATTTTGTTGTTTTAAACTAGCAGAATAGGGTAGGAAAAATATTATTGACTCCAGCTGCAAGCAGTTTCAGGTAACATAGGAAGGGATTGGTAGGACTTCCATTGAGTTTACTAGTGGGCAAAGGAGTGAGTCTGACATCATTTGTGCTTTGAGACAAAAGAATGGGTGGGAAAATGTAGATGCAAAAATTCCTTGAGGTTGTTAGGAAGGAAGTTCTGGAGAGGGAAATTAAGCACATACAAAGAATTCCCGCTCAGAAATGAGTAGTATCTCATCTTACAGAAGATCTATCAGATTGGTGGGAGAAAACAGGCTTAAAAGGAAAATATGTTGGTCAGGGAGATATTTTCAGAATGGGACGTTATGATGGGAAATTTCTACTGCCTTAAATAACAGAAGTTCATGGAAAATGGGAGAAGTCTTTTTTTTTTTTTTTTGAAGATTTATTTATTTATTCATGAGAGACACAGAGAGAGGGACAGAGACACAGGCAGAGGGAGGAGCAGGCTCCTCGCAGGGAGCCCAACGTGGGACTCGATCCCGGATCCCGGAATCACGCCCTGAGCCAAAGGCGGACACTCAACCGCTGAGCCACCCAGGCGTCCCAAAAATGGGAGAAATCTTGAGCTCTTAAATTGAAGGATATTTAGGTCTGACCCCCAAGCCAACAAGGCACTTAAATTCAGTGTTACTGGACAAAGAGAAGATATTATGATTTCCTGGGCTGCTCTATTGTGAAAGATAAAAAGGAAAGGAATGAAAGTTTGTGGGTAAAAGTCAGTACAGGTCGGTGATTCTCTAATTGGCCACTGTTTTGTTTTGTTTTGTTTTGTTTTGTTTTGTTTTCAATTATTCTCCCACACTTGCCAGATATTATTTCGGCCCTTTTGCCTATGCTTCATTGTCCTTTTCATCCTCCCTCTAAAGTTTTCCTCCCCCTTTACTAGGGGGCTTTAAAGCTTTTGATTGGTAACAGCATCAGTTTAACAATGGAGATTTTTGTTTTCATAAATTGGCAAGCGAAGAATATTCAGCTATGGAGTAAGTTCATTTACTGATTTTTGATTATCAATGGACAGAGATGGATATATGTTGTTCCTAGACTTTATGAGCTAAGCTAGTTGCAGAGATAGCTGTGGGAGCAGTACTGGTGCAGCATGAAAGTCTATCAAAGAGCTGTTCCATGTTTCAAGCCAGCTGTTATTCAGGAGGTAAAATTTGTCAGAAAGTGGGGCAGGACAAAATTCTGGATGGTCCAATCAGCTTCCAGGCTCAATAATTTCTGGTGCAGCATTGCACACAAAAGTTGATAGTATCAGAGCATGTTTAAGACCAACTATTCTCCATCACCTCTTGGCCTTTTGGCTAAGATCAAGTGAAGACTCTAACTAATCTTGAAATTTCTGAGATTCTTTTGGATGTGGATAAATACTAAATTTCTAAGTAAATCTCTTAGGGTCCAGGGGTTCTGCACAGATCCTACTGTGACTAGGCAGGAATGTCTCTTGAAGGGGTCAATGTATCCAAAGTGGTGGGAGACAATTTGGCCTAAGCTGTAGGTGCTGCCTAAGACACAAAATTTTTGAAGGAATGGCTGTCTCGTCCAAAAAAATAAGAGAATAAGACATCTTTCTTTTGGGGTTGGGGTGGGTTGGTGGCATTGATATAATTTGGTTTTATACCCAAAAGTTAAGCAAAGTCTTGGGAAGCTTGGGTTTCACATATTGAGGTGGTGGTAGAATTAAAACTTCAAGTGAAATCTCCTGACTCCCAAGTGTGATATTTTTATTCCTGAGACATGATTTCACTCCACCTGCAGAAGTTGTCAGGCCTTCACCCTCAGAAAAGATTAGTGATTCACTCTCTGAGTTCTAAAGAACAGTTGTACATTCTAACCAAGCAAGATGGCCCAAGTTATAGCAGCTTAGAGGCCATAGACATAGTTTGTTCTACACAAACTATTCCCACAGAATAAATTTCTCATTCATCTTCATAAATCCATCCTGAGAGGGGAATCCCTGGGTGGCTCAGTGGTGTAGCGCCTGCCTTTGGCCCAGGGCGTGATCCTGGAGTCAAGGGATCAAGTCCCACATCGGGCTCCCTGCTTGGAGCCTGCTCCTCCCTCTGCCTGTGTCTCTGCTTCTCTCTCTCTCTCTCTCACTCTCTCTCCCCCCCCCCCCCACATCGGGCTCCCTGCATGGAGCCTGCTCCTCCCTCTGCCTGTGTCTCTGCCTCTCTGTGTTTGTGTGTGTGTGTGTGTGTGTGTGTGTGTGATGAATAAATAAATAAAATCTTAAAAAAAAAAAAAAAGAAATTCATCCTGAGGGGGCGGGGGGGAAGGGGAACATATGGACATAAAGAATGTAGAAGCACATCTGTCTTGATATACATTCAGGTAGGAATGGTAAGTGTGTGTGTATATCTACATCTATATCTACAGGTACAGACATACACACACCTTACAGCTCATTTGGCAATATTATCATAGAAAAGATTTTTAAATTAATGTTTCACTTTAATAATCTCATCTGGCATTCCAATTAAATTTTTAAAAGAAAATGAATTTTTAAAGATTGGGATTTTTATTAATTTGAATTTCTTACTTGAGTTTTATTATAATGAACTTAGAGATGCCTTTGTCTTTCTGTGGACAATATAAAATCACATAATGAATCACATGACAATAATTCTGTGACTAAAATGACATCCGACAATACTACCTATGATGTTGAGCCACACGATCGCACATGCTTTATACCTTGCCTAAGCATAATCCTAATGATTCGATATATAGCTGAATGTTCGTGTTGTTTGGAAATCTTTTCTGTGTAGTTCTCTAGTCTATCAAGTGTGCTGTTTTACTGTTTTATTACAAACGACTTTTAAAACCCGACTCAAAGGCTTTCCATTTGGTTTGGGTGTCATAATTTGATTCAGAGCCTGAGAGTTGTGAATATTTTAATATTGGCTTCTTGCATTAATGATTTTATTGGCACCTTAAAATTCTGTTAAAAAAACTAACATGAATTTTATTTGATTTTTTTAAAATTACATTGACTGTCCAGTTGAATTTTCAAATTTAGTAGGAGAGAGAAGACATACATGATTGAAATAATTGTGAGCTACTAACTAGAATTTTGTAAAACAGAGATACATCCTCATGTGTCATGTGCTGTAAATCAATTCATTGTATATTATTTTCTGCAAAAAAGACAGTTTAAGTCATAGGTAAATCAGCCAGAAAAATATAGGTGAACATAAGAAATTATTCCCCAGCATTTAAAACATATCAAACAAATACATAATTGAAACTTGTAAGCATTTCAAATTATGTAAGAGAGATTTGTTTCATACTTTTATGTCTGAAACCAATTTCCATGAAGTCTCAACTTTGTTTGTTCCCATCACTTATGTATACTCAGCATTTAATCTAGAGGCTGACACATAGTAGGTATTTAATAAATGTCTGTCAAATTTATGGGTTAACCATTTTTAATGATTATTTATTTATTTATTTATTTACTTATTTATTTATTTTTAAGTAGGCTCCATGTCCAGCATGGAACCCAACACAGGGCTTGAACTCATGACCCTGAGATCAAGACCTGAGCTGAGATCGAGAGTTGGACACTTAACGGACTGAACCATTCAAGTCCCCCAAAATGACAAATTTATTTTTAAAGCCATAAATAAGCTTAAGTTTTGAAAAATAAAGATCAAAATAGCTTTTATACACATTTAAATTTGACCTGAGTTGACATCAATGCTCGCTGTATTATCTGCAGGTTGAGGTTGTAGTGTCTGCACATTCCAAAATTATAACCTAATACTTTTTATAACTCTTAAAGAATAAAACTTTTATTTGATAATTTTTTCCAATAGGTAATCTTTCCTGATAATCTTTGCTCTACAAATTATATCCAGGCAGAAATTACTATTCTTTGTTCCCAACAGAAAAGAACAGCTTTATATAGTAAAACAAATTAAAAATGATATCATCAATATTGATCAAATTTTTGTATTATTTTTATTAGACTCAGTGGTAAAATGTACTCCTATTAAATATTTTATAGTAAATCATATTGATTTATTAGTATTCTACCCATGGCACATGAAATTGTTAATGAGGACTATTTCTTTACTTTGGCAGGCACCATGAAATAATTTGCCATCTCTGATTAGGAAATTAGTACAGGAAAAATCCTATGTGTGTGATGGATGTGGGAAGCCTTGCCAACCAGTCTATGCCACCACTCATTTCACCTGGTTTACAGAGTTTTGTATACATCAGAAAATTCACACCATGAGAAAGCTTTTAAATCTATAGGAGAGAACTCTTCCAGCCAAAAAAGACAGTTTCTTCTGCATCCCCTAGCCTGTGAAAAACATCACATCTAAATATTTTAAACATCATATCTAAAACCACACTGTGGGATTTACCCCACAAATCTGCTCCTTCCCTATTAGTAAATGACACAACTGCCAAGTTGCTCAGGGTCCCAAACTGAGGGTAATCCTTGACTCCTCTTTCCTTTAGCCCCTATACCTAATCTAACCACAAATCTCATGTGTTCTACTCATAGATCCAGAATCAACCACTCCTTATCTCACCTCTAGCCAATCTAGGCCTCTCTCACTTACCCTATGGCATAGTCTCTTGACCTCAATCCATGCCAATATCCAAGATTCAATATTTCAACCTGTTTTGAACTTATTCCTTCACCAGCTTTGGCCTGACTCCATGTCCATAAGAAATATCACTATCATTGCCTTGATTTATTCCCACCTTGTCTCCTCCTACGTTCTCTGTGTTGTTCCTGTCAACCCCAGAACCACTAGTAGTTTCAGAAAGAACATGCAAAGAAGCCCTCAAGTGATTCTTCAAAGGCCAAAAAGACTTGATGAAAGCAATATTCTGTTTTCAGATAAAAAAATAGAAACGGCTGAATTATTTTTCATTCTGTCCCACTGGCCCCTGCCTCTCATAAAAATATTGGCCATGGAATTAGACAAGTTGAAGAAAGAAGACAACTGATGTCAGACAGAAAAGAAAATATTCATAGGTGATATGGTTTCAAGTGGTAATAATTTCTCAAAGTGAAATAAAACAGAGGAGATGGAGTTATCCAGGTGGGAAGGAAAGCAACTGGATCAAATCTGCAAAATACAAGTTAGAAAGAAAGAGCACAGGACTGTGAGGTTTCAGTCAGATGGGTGCTGCCAGAAGTCTCATGTAGGTGGGGAAGGGTAAGAGATGAAGACAGAACAGGTCTCGAATCTTGCAGAGAAGGAAATTCGGGGAGATTTGCTTTCATACTGTGTTTGGACGGGAGAAATTAGAAGCCAGATTGTAGGAGTTAGGAAGAATCGTGAACTGAAGCTAGGTACAGACCACACGTTGAGTCCTATTTGATGCAAAAAGGAATGAGTCCAAATAAGAGGTAGATAAAAGAGACAACAGTTTGAGCAGTTTTCCTGTTTTTATTAGACTCCTAAACTTTTCTGGATAGGTAAGAAACTGAACCTATAAATACAGGAAACTGGCATGATATGGAATGAGAGAGAATTCAGGACAATGGAAGTTTTCATGAGATAAAGAGAGAAGAGGATCCAGGGCCCCAATGAAAAAAAAAACTATAAATGAAGAAGAGAGGAATTACTTTCTCTGTCATCAAAGAAAATGTGAGAAAAGACACTTGGGAAGTGTTCTGCAGAGGGAAAAAAATGACAAATGCTTTGGGTTTTGTGTGGAGCAGGGGATTTTTTAAAGAGGAGATTAACACATACCACCTCTGTGCCTCAGTTTCCTTCTCTCTCCAGTGGATCCCAAATGGTAACAATGTGATACAGTAGTTGTGATGATTAAATGAGTCAAAGTGCAAAGAGGCTAGGAAATGTAACTGTGCAAAGTAACCTCAGTACATATTTGCTGTTATTCAATTTTGTAGTTTTCCACAACTGCAAAATAATTCTTTTTGTCATAATAATTAATGGTTAGATAAAGCTTTACCAAACACAAATATGTTATCAAAATTATCCCCCATGTTATTCTCCACAATTCGTGTAGACGCCAAGCAACATCGTTTTCATATTGTGCAGATGAGGAAACTAAGCCACCAATTTGTCCAGTTTCATAGGGCTGGTAAATAGTATGGTCATAGCCCAAACCCAAGTGTTCTGAGTCCAAACTTTATTGTCTTGACACCAAACTCCCATTCTAACAACAGGAGAACTTCTGAACAGATTTTTTACACTGCCCAAAAAGCCTTGACTAAGCTAAGACCAAAGATTATAAAACAACAATTTAACTTCAATGAATTGAACATCCGATGAATGTCAAATGTCATAGCAGACCTAAAGAAGAAAAGTCAACTCTAAGTACCTGTGGGATGAAAGTATGAGAAAACTAATAAGACACAGCGAATTTGACTCTAAGGTGCCCTGGAAAAGTTTAGGAATTGGAGGAACCAATCAAAAGCAGAAGGTGTAAGGAAGTCAGGAGCTAAAAGCAAGTAAATGTGTTGAAAGTTTTTGTTAGGCTGAACTATATACAATAGCCTATTGTTATGTGTTGAGCTATATTCCTCAAAAATTCATATGTTGAAGCCCTAACTCCCAGTATGTCAGAATGTGACCTTATTTGGAAATAGGGTCTTTGCGGATATAATTAGTTAAAATGAGATCTTTAGGAGTCCTAACCAAATATGATTGGTGTCCCTATGAAAAGGAGAAATTTAGAAACAGAGACACACATACAAGGAGAACACCATGCAAAGATAAAGGCAGAGTTTGGGATGGTATATCTAAAAGCCAAGGAATGCCAACAATTACCAACCAACCACTGGAAGCTGGGAGAGAGGTCTGTACAGATTCTTCCTCACGGTCCTCAGAGGAAAACAGCTCTGCTGACACCTTGATCTTCGACTTCTAGCCTCCAGAACCGTGAGACAATAACTTTCTGCTGTTTAAGCCACCCAAATATTTGGTACTTTGTTATGGTGACCAAATACAAATACACCTGTAGTTGATACTTTCTTACCAACAAAAAAAAAAGCAGTAATTTCATTTGGTTCGACCTAAATACAAAAGGTAGACTGTGAGGTTCTCCGTCTCCCCCAGGCCAGCAGAGCCAGCTTTTAGTCTCTGAGGAAAGATATGAGTTCTTTCAATCTCTTGTATGTCAAGCATATCAAAGATGAATGAATGCTGGGATGCCTGGGTGGTGCATTGGGTTAAGCATTTAATTCTCGGTTTCAGCTAAGGTAGTAATCCCAGGGTTGTGAGACTGAGCCCCGAGTTGAGCTCTGCACTGAGCACAGAGTCTGCTTGAGATTCTCCTTCCCTGTCCTCCTGCTCCCCCTCCCCAGCACATGCTCTCTCTCTTTCTTTAAAATAAATAAATCTTTTTTTAGAAAGATCAGTGAGGGCTATTTTAGCAACTAGGGGTCCATTCAATGAGCAGGTATCAATATCTTTATATGGTTATGTGGCAGAGGCTGGAGGAAGTGCAGATAAAGTGAGGCTTATAAGACAAGAATGAATTGGGGCCAGTTATGCTAGCCCAGGACATTCAGTAAATACAACTGTAGGGAACGATGATGCCTGAGGATGTTACAGAGTCTCAGAGTCATAATTTTAAACAGCACTTCTCACAGTTCCACATGCCTAGATTGTGCTGGAGTGGTTTAAATGTAACAATCAGAGTCTACAAAATAAGTCATAGTCTATGAGAAAATTATTTTCAAATCACTTAATTTAATGAAGGACTTCTATTCAAGAATATATAAAGAACCAGCAAAACACAACAATGAGAAAATAAACAACTCAGTTTTTGAAGATTGGCTAAAGATTCGAAAAGCCATCTCACCAAAGACATATTAATTGAAATAAACACATGAACAGATGTTCGGCATCATTAGTCATTAGGGAAATGTAAGCCAAAACCAAAAAAACATATGACTACTAACCCATAGGATGGCTAAAATTTAAAAGACTGATCATACCAAGTGCTGGGGAGGATTTGGCGCAACTAGAACTTTCATACACCACTGATAGGAATGTAAAATGGTACAACCACTTTGTCAAAACACTTCAACAGTTTCTAAAAAAGCTACATGTGCCTGTGCCATACAATCTAGCCATTCCATTCACTTACTCAAGATTAATGAAAGCCTATGTCCACACAAAGACTTGTTCCCGAATATTTATTGCAGCTCTATGTATAGTTAGCTAAACCTGGAGGCAACCCAAATGTTTATCAACAGCTGAATAGAAACAATTGGGTATGTATCTACTCAGTGGAATACTACTTAGCAATAAACTATTAATGCATTCAATAAGATGGATCAACCTCAAAATAATTATGCTGAGTGGAAAATTTCAGACAAGAAAAGGAACATGATGTATGAATCAAATTGTGTAAGACTCTAGAAAATGCGAACTAGTCTATAGTATCAAAAAGCAGATCAGTAGTTGCCTAGGGACAGAGGGAGTTGTGGGGAGAGATTATAATGGAACATGTGGAGACTTTTGGGGAATGATAAATATGTTCATCATTTCAATCATGGTAATGGTTTCAGGGGTATATGTTATGTCAAAACTTACAAATATTACACTTTAAATATGTGCATTTTATTGTATATGTTATGCCACAATAAAGTTATAAAAAAGAATTTTAAAATCAGCTTCTATTTAACTGAGGTATTTATGTTTTTCCTTTGCTTCTTTTTTAAACTTTATATATTTGAAAGAGAAAGAGAGAGAACACAAGTGGGAGGAGGAGCAGAGGGAGAGGGACAAGCAGGCTCCCCACTGAGCAGGGAGCCTGACTCCTCACTGAGCTTGATCCCAGAACCCTGAGATCATGACCTGAGCTCAAGGCAGATGCTTAATCAACTGAGCCACCCAGGCACCCCACCCTTTGCTTCTTTTAAAAATATTTTAGTGTGGTTTAAAACAAAAGACACACACAGAAAAATGTATTAAACCACAGCAAAGCTGTAATAAGAAGGACTCAATGTTGTTAACACCAGAGGTTATATTTATTGCAAGAAAGCGTTGTATTTGGTTTTGAAATTCTTGACAGCTGAGGCAGGGAGGAGGGCAGGAAATGTAATGGTTTGCACAGTTCTTATTATCTCATAAATGGAGGCATACCAATTATTCAAGACAGATTCCCTCTTGAATTCCACATGGAATTTATCACTTGGGGCCTTAAGAGGACCATTGAAGGATTTAATGAACATTCTCTTTGACAGCAGCTTCACAGCAATGGCCAATGGCAATGGTCTTACATAGCTACTTCCTCAATTCAAACAAAGGGCATCCTATTAACGTCTAACATTCTTTAGGGGAGCTAACCCAATATGGGGAAGCTAGAAGGTAGCAAGACAGCATTCTGAGTTTCTATATATAACAGTATAGTTTTATCTTTACATCCTAACTTACACGGATAAACGAGGCTGAGTCCCCAGGACTCACCTGCTGGTAGATACACACACACCTGGATTATAAAAAGCAAATTCTACCTTGTAACCTCCCAACATCTGTGACCTCAGCGCTCTGACAAATCTACTGTCCTCCCAGCATTTCTGCCAGATGCAGCACCCGCTCTGCACGCCCCACAGTGCAGACATCTCCTGACACTGCACGTCCCATTTCAGATCACACGGGGCTCTGCAGGAGGTCACTCTGACTCGCTGGGCCATTTATACCACACTGCCCTCCAGCCTCCAGTCCTGAATTGCTGCATAGTGTACAGACAAGGCAGAGGAATCCATCTCCTGTATGTCATTATGTCACACTCTGTTACCACTTCTGCTGGGACCCAGTGCCTCGCAGAACTTTTACTGGAAAAACACTTCTATTTCTGCTCAGTCTTCTTGCTCCCTCTGTCTGAGATTTGCAACCATAACAGGAGGGAAGGCACAGAGTGAAGTGAGTATACCCAGAAGTAGAACGCCTCAGCTTTCGTACCTGAGTATGCCTGCGTTGTTCCTCCCTCAGGATGGGTTCTCTCTTCAGAGGCCACTCAGTCGACCTCTAAATAGACTTTGGTTGGGTCATATGACTTTCTCCATAAATGGCTGGCTATCTCCCAATCTCTGTAGTCGACACAAAATGCCCCTGTGATTCTTAAACTTGCTTGCACATTAGAATCACCTGGGCATCTTTGAAAAATCACAGGGTCCAGGCACACCCAGAACAGGACAGCTTGGATGGGTCCTGGGCATCAGTATTTTTAACAGTCTCCAAGTGATTCCCATGTACAACCAAGTTTGAGGACCTCTGGTCCGGACAGAAGCTGAAGTCCATGCTACAAATGCATTAATAATTCTCTTTTGTCGCCCAAGACAAGTGGAATTGAGAGTTAACTTACCCTGGGTGGCTGTCTTCTCATCTTCAGTTTTGTGCTTTTTACCATAAATTCAAAGGAAGCTGAGAAGCATTTAGTAGAAAAAGAAATGCAAATTAAAAAGTTAAAACCAGGTGCTGTGAAGAATCCCAGTACAATCAGAAAAACAAATTTTATGCTCAAGTAAAACACATACCAGGAATCACATAGTCCCACCTTTGCTTTCTGCTGTTTGTTTGTTTTGTGCTGAAATGATAAGTTTTGTAAAGAAGGCATATTTCAGACCCAGCCTTCCCAGGAAGCCTTCCACATTTTCTATTTAAATGATGGCACTTAGAATGATGTATGAATTTCAAAGAGGCAACGTCCAAGCTCATCTCAGGTTTACTTGGGCATTATTATTCATGAAGCCCTTTCTGAGCTCTATGTGAGGATATCTATAAACTGTTTCCAAAGACCAGGGACCCCTACTGTAATAAACAAGTCATTTACATGGGGGAAATGAAAAACCTGCCATGTCTGCCAAATGAAGGCAGACATGCCTGAGCAGAGAAGGATTGATGAAGCGAGATTACAGAAAGCTGAAAGCTAGGTTAAAATACATCAAATCTGCCAAGTGATGGAGTATACACCAACAACCAACAGAAATGGATGTTGGTGCCTAGTTCATGTTGAATGGATTTTTTCTGAAAGCAGTACATATGAAAGCTCTGACATCCAAGATTTGGCCATATTGCGGCCCAGGGATCTCAGATACCTGCTACATTCTGGTAAAGGATAACTGCATTTCTTATTTCCTCCCTCTCCAGGATTCGGAGCAGCACAAGTGTGAATTCTGCTTAAATATTATATAGATTTCCTGTGCTCTGTGGTCACAGGTGGTCCAGTTCTCTCCTTCAGCATCTGGGAGAACAGCTCTGGCCTGATACACAGACAGTGGCCACCAGCACCCAGTAGCAAAGGGCACTCCACAGGGGGTATGACTTGCTCCATCCACCTGTTCTGTGTCCCTCTTGTAGGGGACTATCCCAGATTATGAAATCTTTGGCTTCAAGTTCATTTATTTTATTGAATAATCACTTACAGAGCGCTCATTGCATACCAGACACTATTCTAAGCACTTATTAATATGAATCCTTCATTCCTAGCAACAACCCTCCCCATAAGATAGGTATTGACATGATCTCAATGTTACAGATGAGGAATCAGAACCGTGGAAAAGTTGAGTAACAAGCTTAAGGTCACACAAGGATGAAATGGTGGAGGCAGGACATGAACACAAGCCAGCTTCTGGTCTCAGAGTGCTTTTCCTAATGACTGTTCTACTCTGTCTTTCTGGCTACTATGTGCCTAATCACATCTTGCTCTAACACCATTGTATGACTGCTTTAAAACAGATGCTGTTTAAGTCTTTAAAATAATCATAAAGGAAAAGATGGGGGAAGAAGATATTTATTCCTTTTAGACCCTTGGCTAAAGGTTTAAACTTTTGTGATTTTCAAACTTTGGCATGTATCAGAATCCCCTAGAGAGCTTGTTAAAGCACAGATTGCTGCACCCCTAGAGTTTCTGAGTTAGTAGGTCTGAGTGGGGGCCAAGAATGTCTACCTCTAACAAGTTTCTGAGTGATGCTGATGCTGTTGCTCTGGGGACCACACTTTGACAACCAGCAATTTAAAGCACTGCCAAGAGACAGCAATCTAATAAACTTTTGGCTATTAAAAGATCTCATCCTAAGTCATTTTTAGATCATTGGAAAGAGAGGCAATCTCTCCTAAAAAGAAAAATAAAAACCAAAGTGTACTCATAAGATTATGTGTAGATTAGGGGCACCTGGGTGGCAGAGTAGGTTGGGTGTCTGACTCTTGATTTTGGCTCAGGTCATGATCTCAGGGTCATGACATCAAGCCCCACACAGGGCTCCATGCTCAGCAGGGAGTCTACTTGAGATTTTCTCTCTCCCTCTCCCTCTGCTCCTCCCCATACGCTCTCTCTCTCTCTCTCTCAAATAAATAAATATTTTTGACAAGATATATTCAGATTAAGAGTGAAAATACATGGTTTTCTTAGATTTTCTGTTTCTGAGAAAGAAAAAAAGATTAAAATTAGTGAGCAAACCACAAGGAAGTTTTAAGACCTGCTGAGATCCTCAAAATGGACCTCTCTAGGAGTCTGGGTTACTGGAGAAAGGCAGAAACTGACTGTAACACCTGGCAGCCATATGGCATTAGCTCCAACAAAGGGGGAGTAAAACTGTACCTCAGCATTTAAACCTTTTTACATATGTCACCTAATTCAAGTAACTGGTACATTATTAGTACTAATTGTCATACCATTATTTTAATAAAAAGACATAATTTAAAAGGTAAAACATAAATGATCAAAATGTATGCTACAAAATTTGGTCTCTCATTAATCAAACAATATTTTCAGAGATTTTGTTATATACTTAACATTATGCTGAGGACCAAAGCAGCACCAACTATCTATAACACGCAGCCTCTGCCCACATAAACTCATACAATGCAGCTGGGAAGGCAAGTCACCCTTATTAAAACAGAAAAAGGCATACAAATATCAGAAGTGAGAGTGATGTGATTTATGATTTGCAAAACCAATTCTTTTTCTTTATAGTAACATTATATTATTGTTGTATTTATTTGTTCAACAAATACAAATCAGGCCAGTACTGTGCCAGATCCTGGGAATAGAAATAAAGACATGCTCCTTGCCATTAGAATGTTTATAGTCTAGAAAAGAAAGACATTTCAACATGCATCTACCAAACAAATGTGATCAGAACCTAACTAGTAATAGAGATATGCACTGGATGCTTTTAAAATAGAGAAGACAATGCAGCTAATCTTCCTGGCCTCAAAAGTCTTTAAAAGCTTCACAGAGAAGGGGATCCTGGTAAAGGTAAATGGGAAATCATCTAGTGTACAAGTTTGTCACTAGAGAGGACACAGCATCACACAGAGGAGCAGCATGTGGAAAGGCATGGAGCCTCATAAGGAGGCTGGATTCTGTAACCAGAGCAGGTGGCCGTCGAGGGAGTTGCTGGTGAGCATGGTGGCCCTTGCACACCATGGGAAGGAAATTAGACTTTAATCCAAAACAAAATGGAAGCCATTGAAGAGTTGTAAGCAGATGTTGTATTGCAGAGAATAAGCACTCCAGGAGACAGTGGAGCATGGGACTGGTAAGGACAGAATGCAGCAATAATTGACCCATAGGGTGATAAGGATCTGAACTCAGAGAGAAAGGGTGGAGGGGAGAGTAGATTATAAAGTTAATTAAGAACATAGACCTGGAGCTTGCGGCCTCTTTAAATATACCTCATGAAGGAGAGAGAAGTAGAGGATAAAAACATTCAGAAAAAAAAAAAAAAAAAAAAAACCCTAATACAAGGGAAGGAAAAATAATAGAATAAGAGAAAAAATCCAAAAGAAAACCGAGAGAGGAGGGAAATATGACAAAAAGCAAAAACTAGAATAGCAAAATGAACCCAAATATACCAATTATAATAAATATAACTGGACTAAATCCTGAAGTTAAAAGACAAAAATTTTCAGAATGGATAAAAGAAAATCCAGCTTAATATTGTTTATGAAGAAATGCCTAAAAAGCACCAGTACTCAGAAAAATGGAAAGCGCAGAAATAGAAAAATTGTAATAGGGAAATCAAAACCAAAGAAAATGAATAGAGTAATATTAGTATCAGGCAAAACAAACATTAGGACAGACAGCATCATGAGAGATTAAAAAAAAAAAGGTCATTAAAGATCCAACTCATCAGAAGACATAACAATTCTAAATTCATGTGTCCTCCATAACAGTCTAAAAATTTGTAAAGCAAAATTTAAATATAAGGAAAACCCAACAAATCCATTACTGACATACCAAAAAACTCTCTTAGTAACTAAAATATAGCGCAAACAAAAATCAGTAAGAGGGGTGCCTGGGTAGCTCAGTGGGTTAGGCAGCCAGCTCTTGATTTAAGCTCAGGTCATGATCTCAGGGTCTTGGGATTGAGCCCCATGTCAGACATGGTACACAGTGGGGAGTCTGCTTGAGATTCTTTCTCTCCCTCTGCCCCTCCCCCCACTTGTGCACGTGTGCAATCTCCCTCCTCTCTCTCAAATAAATAAATCTTTTTAAAAATCATTAAGAATGTAAAAATCTAAACTAATAGCATTAATACTGCATCCATCGATTGTTTAAAAAAGGTCAACCCGATAAAAAAAAATAAGCAAAAGTATATGTACAGGCTATTTATAGAGAAATAGAAAGCATAGATGGCTAATGAAATGCAAGGAAAGATATTCTACCTCACTAAAAATCAAGAACAAATTAAAATCATAGTAAAACACTATACCAGGGCAGCCCGGGTGGCTCAGTGGTTTAGCGCCGCCTTCAGCCCAGGGTGTGATCCTGGAGACCCGGGATTGAGTCCCACATCGGGCTCCCTGCATGGAGCCTGCTTCTCCCTCTGCCTCTGTCTCTGCCTCTCCCTCTCTGTGTCTCTCATGAGTAAACAAATAAATAAATCTTAAAAAAAAAAAAAAAAACTATACCAGCACTACCTTGATGTTGGTGAGGCTGCGCCACTAGAAGAGGTCCAATGATACAAATTAGATTTGTGTCAGTTACTTTGGAGAGTGGTGTGGCATTAGCTCAAGAAGTCAAACCTGCAAACATCCTTCCATTCAGTAGTTTCACTCAGAGAGTATATTCGTCATAACAAAATACCACAGACTGGGTGGCGTCAACAACAGAAAGAAAAAAAAATTATTTTCTTTTGAATATAAAAGGCACATTTGAGTTTTATCATGGGTGAAGTTAGAGATATGAATAAGAGGAGAACAATATCCTGGCTTGCAGATAGCTGCTCTTTTGTTGACTCTTCCCACGATCATATCTCAGCCCACCCATCCCCAGGGTTCTCTGTGTGTCCTAGGCTTCTCTTGTTATAAGGGCACCAGTCAGATTGGATTACTCTCTACTTTACCAGCCTCATTTTAACTTGATCTTTTCTTTGAAAGCTCCATCTCTAAAAGTAGTCAGGAGCTGAGATATTGGGGGTCAGGGCTCCAAAATATGAATTTGGGCAGGCACAGTTCAGTCCAGTTTCCTTAGAGACACTCCCCATCATGAGCACAAAGAAATGTGTGTAAGCAACTTTGTTGCAATTGCTGTAATAACATATAAAAAGACAAAAATATCATAAATAAATGCCCATCATCTGGAGACCAATAATAAATAAATTGAGGTATTTGGATATAAGATACTCCCATCAAAATGAACTGTAATTACATATATCAACATGGATAAATACATATTTTTGAATGAAAAAAGCAAGTCACAAAATAATTCATGCAGGGATCCCTGGGTGGCGCAGCAGTTTGGCCCCTGCCTTTGGCCCAGGGCGCGATCCTGGAGACCCGGGATAGAGTCCCACGTTGGGCTCCTGGTGCGTGGAGCCTGCTTCTCCCTGTGCCTATGTCTCTGCCTCTCTCTCTCTGTGTGACTATCATAAATAAATAAAAATTTTAAAAAAATAATAATTCATGCAAAATGATACCATTTATGTAAAATGTTTAAATATGCAGAACAATATATATTATTCAAGGCAAGTTAAATATGTAATTTTATGTAAATATGTAAAAGAGATGCATGGAAGTAATAAACAAAATCAAGATGATGCTTCTGTGGGGGTAGGGGCATGAAGAAAGCATTTGTGGAAGGACACAAGGACTTCAATTGTGTTGATTACGTTATAATTCTTAACCTGGGAATCAAGTATCCTGGTATTCATGATAGAACCATGTATATCTTTCAAATGTCTGAAATACTTACCATAAGTTAAAGCTAAATTAAAATATTTATAAGAATTATGGTTTTTTATATTTTCGTTCCCTTGTAAGAGTTATTTATGCCACTTTGAGCTTTCTTTTACTTAAAAAAGGATATAAATTCTTAAGAAATTTTTAAAAGGGGCTCAACTATGTAGGAGAATTCTAAGAACGCAAGGAAGAAATATTAATATAACAATGCACAAAAAGTAAAATAGACTACTCCTCCAAAATGAAATGTTACATTACCAAGACAGAGAATGACGAAGGAAGAGAAAAACAATTGGAAATGAGAAGAATAAAATGTTTTAAGACTACTAAAATTGTGGGATGCCAATAATCAATACGTATAAATCAACCTACAAGAGCTTAACTTAGCAAATCTGTTACAATGGTAATTGTACAGTGGAACATTGCAATCAACTTGAATATTGTTCTCCTCCTATTCATATCTCTAACTTCATCCATGATAAAAATCAAATGTGCCTTTTATATTCAAAAGAGAAGAATTTTCTTTTCATTTAGCTTTTTCCATAACCATCAGCGAGTCATTGGCGCAGACTTTTGAAAGTCTACTTAGATTTCCTAAAACTGAATTTAGACACAGGCATCTATGAATAATTCTCTTAAGAATTTGAACAGTAGACTCATTAATTATAGCAAGAGGAGTGAGATTATATACTATCAAATATAAATAAATAAAGTGCATTAGCATTTTACTGCTATTAAAGTTTTAGCAACATGTTAATATTTTATTAATGACAATTAAGATATGTTTTAATGGTGTGAGTTAGAATGAGTGCAATTGGTAAGAATATAATCCATGTTTCTACACAGATTTCTTTGCTCATGGTCAAAGCACGGTTACTTAGCATTGGCTAGTAATGTGTGAGTAGCTCTGTCCCTCAGTTTTCTCTGATGGAAACCTCGAGGTCCTGTTTTGCTATGTAATCCCTGAGTATTTCAGGCATTCCATCAAGGGCCCTCTCCTCCGGTAATGAATGCAGCCCTCTTTGGTACCATGTGTGGTCATTTTCCACCTCCTCTGCAATTACCTTCCTCCATCTGGCTCTTTGAGGTCTCAGCAAAGAAATGTGCCATGCTGCATCCTTATCTCCAGCTGACACCCACCACTGCTGTGCCCAGTGGCACCCAAGCCATCTGCTATGTCAAGGTGCCTGTAGAATGGAAAGCCCAGCGACCTGTCTGCTACACCACAGCACTCCTGGGTGGCGAGTGATTAGACCACATGCAGGTACTCAAGGCAGACATAACCAATCGGAGTCCTTCTGTATTTTTCAAGTTAGAAGAGCTATGAAGTGAGAGGAGTGGACACAGAATTTATGTCTGTCATGGATTGAGACCTTGGCACATGATAAGTCCTCTCACTGAAGGAAAGAAAAAACAAATAACCTGAGGCACTGTCATGGCATGACTTGTCAGCCCACCTTTCTCCTCCTTTGGCATGAGCTTTCTCTACAGGATCTTCATTCCCTCATTTCACAGATGACACCCAGCCTAAAAATCACCCAGACATTTTCTCACATAGTTGGATCAAGGTAAGCATAGTTAGGTTTAAATTGGGACCTCATTACCTGATAAATTATACCCCAAAATGCAACCAGATGCTAGGTGAGGTAGTGAATTCCTCGATGCTCAAAATATTTCCAGAGACTGGAAAAACATCTGTTAGAAAGAGAGGCACAGATTCTCTTGCCCTAGGAGGGAGGCTGGGTTACATGACTTCGGAGAACATTTCCAATCTTAATGTTTTCTTTTCTTAGTGACAGCAGACTCGTCAATGTCACATTTTCAGGTCTTCTCAACCGCAGCCCCGCTGAGAATCAGGGCTTCTTGGAGGTAATGCCATTTCCAGTTGTTTGCTCTTGGGAAGCCAACCTTATTCATTAATTCTAAGACATATCTTTTTTTGCACACACTAATATCTCCGAAATAGTGATGTATCTTTACAATCAATGGCTTATTGCTGTTTAATTGCCAGTGCTTTGCTCTTTCTTCCTTTAGCATATAAAATAATGTTGCTCCTTACAATGGATGGCATCTTTGTTTCCATTAAATATGTTAGGACTTCAGCAGGCTCCTCTAGGGCAAGCATGGTCAATCCATTCTTTGTCTTGTGATTTTCAAATGTATATTCTCCACTTCCAGCTATATAGCCACAGGCTTTGTAGGCAAGCCCCTCTCCCATTTGACCAGGATAAGATTACTGGTCAAAGTAATCTAGTAATCAAGTAACTAGTTGGTTACTCAACTACTGTGGAAGAGAGAAAAGCGGCAAAAAGATATTTCACAGGATTTAAGGATGTCTTTTTGCAGAGCTGCATGAAGCAACTTGTCTGACCACTCCAGATTCATTGGTTCCTAAATGAAGCCACTCTCAGGGAAAAGTCCAGTCCCACAACTATATACCTTATCTGAAATCACTGGTAGACTTTTGTCCAAGCAGGGTGCTCTAAATCCTCAGCTTAGAATTTTACCCATCTTGTTAACAAAGACACTTCTACTTCTTAAACAGCCAGGAAACCATATCCAGTCTAAATCTACCTTGACATTTCCTCTTCATCAGAGCGAAATTAGAATCCAGAGAAGGGGGATACCTGGGTGGCTCAGTGGTTGAACGTCTGCCCTTGGCTCAGCTCATAATCCCAGGGTCCCGGGATAGAGTCCCACGTCAGGGTCCCTGCGGGGAACCTGCTTCTCCCTCTGCCTATGTCTCTGCTTCTCTCCCTGTGTGTCTTTCATGAATAAATAAATAAAATCTTTAAAAAAAAATTTTTTTAAAGAATCCAGAGAAGAACTCCACCTAGTGTGAATCATTGACTAAACCAAAAACTCCAGACTTTAGAATTTGCTAAAATGTATAAAATTGGGGGCGTTCTAAGCCAAGTTTCTGAGCAGCATAATATTTTGATTGCAAAATGTAGAGTGAATTTCACAAAAAGAAATGTTTGAGAAACAAAAGCCAAATCTCTGTTCTTGACCATTTCTAATTTTTCCTGGGCTTCTGTGATGAACACATTCTAGGGTGATCCCCAAGAAGTAACCTTTGTGTAAATTTCTCCCCTTGAGGGTGGGCCGAGCCTGTGACTTGTTTCTAACTGATAGAATTTGACAAAGGTGATGCCATTCCTATCATGGCATTACATTATATAAGACTCCTAGCAGAGTGAAGAGAGACTTTCTCTGTGGGCCTTGAGGAAACAAACAGCCGTGCTGTGAATTGCCTATGGGAGAACCATGCGGCAGAGGATTGCAGGGCAGCCTCTAAAAGCTGAGAGCAGCCTCCAACTAATAACCAGTAAGAAACTGAGGGCCTTAGTTATATTGCAAGAAAATGAATTCTACCAACAAACTGAGTGAGCTCAGAAGTACATATTTTCTCAGGTGGGCCTCCAGATAAGAATGGAGCCCAATCAACATTTTGACAGCAGAATGGTGAGACCCGAAGCAGAGGATCCAGTCAAGCAGTGCCTCCCAGATTCCTGACCCATGCGAACTATGATATAATAATTGTGTGTTGTTTCTTGGCAGCAGGGAAATACAAATCAAAGCCACAATAAGATACCACCTTAGTCAGAATGGCTAAAATTAACAAGACAGGAAACAACAAATGTTGGCAAGGATGCAAAGAAAGGGGAACCCTCTTACACTGCTGGTGGGAATGCAAGCTGGTACAGCCACTCTGAGAAATGGTATGGAAGTTCCTCAAGAAGTTAAAAATAAAGCTACCCTGTGACTCAGTAACTGCACTACTAGGGACATACCCCAAAGAAACAAATGTAGCAATCCAAAGGGGGCACCTGACCCCAATGTTCATAGCAGCAATGTTCACAATAGCCAAACTGTGGAAGGAGCCATGATGTCTGTTGACAGATGAATGGATAAAGAATATATAATATATATATATATATATATTATATATAATATATCACATATATGCAATAAAATACTACTCAGCCATGAGAAAGGATGAATGTTTACCATTTACATCAACATGGGTGGAACTGGAGGGTATTACGCTGAGAGAAATAAGTCAGTCAGAGGAAGACAATTATCATATGGTTTCACTCATATGTGGAATATAAGAAACAGCACAGAGGATCATAGGGGAAGGGAGGGAAAACTGAAAGGGAAATCATCAAGAGGGAGAAAAACCATGAGAGACTCTAAACTATAGGAAAACTGAGGGTTGCTGGAGAGGAAGTGGGTGGGGGATGGGGTAACTGGGTGACAAGGATTAAGGAGCGCACACGATATGATGAGCACTGGATATTATACACAACTGATGAATTATCGAACACTACGTCTGAAACTAATGATATACAATATGTTGGCTAATTGAGTTTAAAGTAAAAATAAATAAATAAATATAATAAATGTGTGCTCTTTTAAGTGAATAAGTTTGTGATAACCAATTATACAGCAATCGGAAATTACCACAGGTCCCTTTCTGCTCCTCCACCTGCCCTGTTTCTTTCTCCACATTCATTCATTAAATTAGTACATATGTGTATATAGAGAGAGAGAAAGAAAGAGAGATAGAGAGATGGACCAGACTCTGAGGATACGGTAAGGATCAAAACATACAAATTCTTTGCCCTCTTAGAGTTTGTGTTCTGGCAAAGGAACATAGAGAGTAAGCATATAGACAACTATTCTTCAATAGTGGTAAATAGTTTGAGAACTAAAAATAACAGGAGAATGTTATTTAATTCCCCATTACTTAAGATTTGTTTTTAATTTCTATTCCCCTTTCCTATCTCTTTTTCAATATGGGTAACTACCCCTTGGGTAAAATAACAAAATTCATTCTATCGAGTGGATGAACCAAGGGTCATTAATTTACCAACAAAAAGATAAACTAATTCTTGAAAGATAAATTACTGTACAAATAAAGTGTTCCAGTGAGGCTGATAAAGTAACCTTGAGCTGGCATGGGAACTTTTACTAAATAAGAAGGTTTAATCATGTATACACTTCCTCCATTCTTTTTTGTTTTTCTTTTCTACATAAAGATTTACAGCAGCACATGTCACCACACTCAGACAGGGTCAACAGTCCCCATCAGGACTAACTAATCCCCCTCCCCTCTTCTCTCCTCTCCTCTCTTCCTCAGCTCGTTATAGGTAGTATAGAGGAATCTGGGAACCATGTAACAGAGAAAACAAGCAGAGGAATTTGAGTTTTTAGCTTGTCCAAGTGGCTAACAGGAAACCAAACAAATGTACTAACAGGAAACCAGATTAATGCGTAAGTTACAAATAGACAGATTCCAGACAACTATAAGAAAATTTGTTGATAATTGGAATTTGTTCAAAATGGAATGAGTAGCCTAAGAAACTTGTCCCTGGAGGAATTCAGAGCCTATATGCCTTCTTCTTATGGTTGTCATGGGCCATTTCCATAGTGGCTAGGAAAGCTAATGATAACTTGATTTATTACCTCTCTGTATCAGGGTTCAGCTACAGAGGACACACCTCACTCTGGCTACTTTAAGCAGAAAGGAATTTATTATGTGTTATCAGATGGCCAGCCGAAATACCTGGACAGCAGTCTTGAGGATGAGATTTTAGGAGCAACTTTCCAAACCATATAGCAGAGCTTAACTTCTGAGGGAGCCTCTGACATTTTAGAAAGAAAGCTGAGAAATCAGGAAGCTGCCACCAAGTCCGCTGCCTCCAGATCACACTGCCTCTGCCATGATTGGCACTACTAGAATGGAGGCATCTGCCTCCCTATGTTCACCCTGCCTTCCCAGTCTCATGGGGCTGTGTCTACCTGGTGGAAGCTGAGACATTTTGCAGAGCCCAAGATATAAGGAAGTCAGTCTCAAAATGTAGGCTTTGGGTGCAAAGGAAACTCAGTAGGATTTGGGACTTCTGGGTTCTCTGACTCATCCAAATCCTCCCAAATGTGGTCATTTCCAACTGAAGTTCCTACTTCTCCCCACAATTGTTCCAGCTTTCACATGTGATCTGGTGAGGCTAAGAGTTCAACCTGCATTGCAATTAAGCACTACCCACCCCCTACACCCTTAGACTGCTGCTGACTTTGATTGTATCAACTCTACAACAGTAAGAGATAAGAGATTCTTTTAGAGCAGAGGAAACTCAGAATGACATTTTTTAAAGCCAAGTTCTCTTTTTTAAAGTATTCAAATGCTATTATACAAAGCCAGCATGGGGATGCCCAGGTGACCACAGTCCATTGGGCATTGACTCTTGATTTCGGCTCAGGTCTGATCTCAGGGTCATGGGATCAACCACCAAGTCCGGCTCCTCGCTCAGCTGGAAAACTGCTGGAGATTCTCTCTCTCCCTCTCCCTCTGCTCCTCCCCCTGAACTCTCTCTCTCTCATAAATAAATAAATAAATAAATAAATAAATAAATAAATAAAGCAAGCCAGCACATTCCCACAGTCCTTGTACTGCTACCCCAGTATACAGTCATTCAGTCTGAGAGAAACACAGTTCCAAAAGGCACTTTATTCCAGATGACCTTGGAATTGATGTAACTGAAGTAACTTTTGCATCTCCCTGCCATCATCTATCAATACCCTACCCCCTAACAGTTACCAGATCCTGAGGGCTTTCAAATCCAACCAAGCCAGGTCCTCCACCCCAGATTCCCATCCTTGAGTTTCTGTTGTCTGATTTCTATATAACTCCAGTTCAATGCAAACAACATTCCAGTTGGTTTTGGTATAAAGGAATTTAATACTCATTTTTAGGTGCCTTATGAAGAACACTGGAATAATTGAGCTCAGCTTGCAGAAATGACCCTCAGAACAATGTAGAACTTGCTCACCAGGGAGCCACCGCTTTCTACTATGATCAAGAAGCCATCTAATGGCACCAAGATCAATACAACTCCACTGCGATCCTCAGCAGCAAACTAAATACCATGCTTTGCAATAGCCACAAAACTGAAGCCAGACAGTAGGGGCTCTGCAACAGTTGTTACAGAAAAATACTAAACACCTCCACAACTCTATTCACCTTGTGATGGTAACTTTTTCCTTCTAATCTTGCATGGGTGTGTTTGCTTGGAAAAAGCTGGGTCATTTTCAGAACCCAAGTGGAAGGTACTATAGCAAATATAATATTTGGCTTCTCGGCCCCTATCACACAATAAGACATGTTGCCTGGGTCTCATCCTCAAAGAATCTTTAGGCTGGCAATTGGCATTTTTAAAAACTGGCCAACTGATAATTAAAGTTAAATTAACTTATCAGATTAATTAAATTCATGTTTAAATGTTCAGCCAGAGTAAGAACCCTTGCCTCTGCAAATCTCTACTCTGCCCCATCTTGGCTATTCCTGGCCAGGGACTTAAGAATGAAATCTTCACAAAGAATCCTATAGTCTGTGGGATTAAGGAAGACAATCACCAGAAATTTTTTTTTAGTGAATAAAACCCAGTATGCATCACACTTGGCATCTACAGGGAAAATTAAGGCATGTGTTCTGATTAGAAGATTTGGCCGACTTTATAAAACAAACTGGTTGGATTTACATTATGTCAATCTCTAGGAAGTCCAAATAGCTCATCCAAACATTCTTTACATCCATTACAAAACAATTGCCAGGATACAATGTGCATCATTTGCCATGTTAGTGTTATGAGGAATACAAAATAGACAATGATATGTCTGTCTTGAGAGCTCAGTAAGCCTTTGCAAGTGACACAATTAACAGAGAGAAAAATGATTAGGTTATTTCAGTTAAGTGTTGGGGCGCAGGGCACCTGGGTGGCTCAGTCAGTTGAGCACCTGCCTTTGGCTCAGGTCATGATCTTAGGGTTCTGGGATTGAGCCTGGCATCAGGCTCCCTGCTTCAAGGGGAGCCTGGTTCTCCCTCTCCTCCCTCTCTCTCTCATGAATAAATAAATAAAAATCTTTTTTAAAAAAGTGTTGGGGATGCCTGGGTGGCTCAGTTGGTTAAGTGTCTACCTTCAGCTCAGGACACAATCTCAGAGTCCCACATGGGGCTCTCTGCTCAGCAGGAAGCCTGCCTGCTTCTCCCTCTCCCTCTGCCACTCCCTCTGCTTGTGCTCTCTCCCTACCTCTCTCTCTGAAATGAATTTTTTAAATCTTTTTTTTTTTAAGTTAAAATCATTTAGAGTTCTTAGATTCAAGGGTCAGCAGACTATGGCCAAGGGGTCAAATGCAGTCCAATCTTGCTTATGTAAATATAGTTGTACTAGAACAGAGCCACATCCATTTATTTATATGTCGTCTATAGCTACCTGGGTGCTGTAGCAGCAAAGGTGAGTGGTTTCAACACAGACCATCTGACATGCAGAGCCTAAACCATTTATTGTCTGGCCCTTTCAAGAAGACTTCACTGATCCCCGTTCTTGTACGATAACCCTGTTGAGTGGGCCTCCCTCCATGCATGTGCCCTACCTCGATTTCCCAACTGATGGTCTGAAGTAGGAGTGAGGTAGCACCCGACCAAGAGTATCTCACCCACAGGTTTAGGTAGCTAATCAAATATTCCCTCTCTTGAGAACTGGAACTGAGAGACAGTCTCTAGCCATATAGGGATAAGTTCTTGAACTAAAGAGTAATTGCTGAATGAGGACTAGGCTCAGGACCATAGGAAACCAAATAAATAAGTAGATGATAGATGGATGGATAGATAGATGATGATGATAGATAGATGATAGATAGATAGATAGATAGATAGATAGATAGATAGATAGATAAAGTTGAACTTCTAAGGGAGAAGAAATGTCATTAGTAAACAGAAGAAGCAGGAAAATGGAACACTTGGTTTTCTAAAGTTATATGAGATGTTGGTTAGGAAATACCTTTTGAATCTACTGAAATAGTTATGGGCCAAAGTACACATCAAGCACTCAGTACTTGCTCCTAGGCTTGAATTAAATAGCTGGGGAAGGCTGGTTCCAGGAAGCAACTCCTGAGTTGCTGGAGAGGATGAAGAAAGGCCGAGTGAGCAGTGTTGTTTATCCTCCCTCTCATCTGAGATATCCGTTTCAATGATGCCTCAGTTATCTTAAAATGATCACTCATTAGGTAACCAAGGACAGATGATCCTAAGATAATAAACCAATGGTTCTCCAGCTCTGATTCCCAGACCAATAGTATTATCACCTGGGAACTTGATATTTCTCTCTCGAATACTCTGATACCCCCAAATAATCAAGTTTCAAAATCACGTTGGCCCCACTGCAGACATCCTAAATCCTGCCTGCCCCACTGACAACAGAAAACGTATAGGGAATCAAATGAGAATCTCTGGGTCCCAAAGCCCTATTTCTCTTCTGAAGTTTTCCAGGTCACATGGACTCTTAAGGGTTATTCCTCCCACACATGTGTGAGAAAAGAAGTGCCTTATCACCTGGGAGCAAAGCTTCTCTGCTTGTTTGACACAAAAAATTTAGACTGGTTCCAAGTGCTTGTCATTGCTAGAGTCAAGACTCTATGAACCCCTCTTCAGCAAATGCCAAAGCCTTGTTTACTCCCCCAGGCCAGTGGTTGCCAGCCCTGGCTGCACAAAAGAATCCCCTGGGGACTTTCTTCTCCCCATGCTTTATGGAGGTTAAATTGACAAGCAAGATTGGATATATGTAAAGTAGACCACATAATTGTTTGGCACATGTATACATTATGGGATAATTACCCCAATCAAGTTAATTCACACATCCATCACCTCACCTAGTTACCTTTGTGCTTAAGATCTACTCTCGTAACAAATTTCAAGAATGCAATACAGTATTATTAACTGTATTCACCATGCTGCACATTAGATCCCCTGAATTTATTTATAACTGAAAGTTAGTTCCCTTTGACCAACATCTCACCATCTCCTCCACCTCCCAGCCCCAGGAACCACCATTCTACTGTTTCTTTGAGTATGACTTGGCTCTTAGTTTCCACAAGTAAGAGATATCATGCAGTATTTATCTTTCAGTCTCATCTGGAAGCTTCTAAAACATCTCCGTGATGGACCCACCACAAAGATTCTACTGCAACTTGTTCTGGTGTGGGGCCCAGGCATTGGTGCTCTTTCAAATCTTCCCCAGCAATTTGAGGATCACAGCTCCAGTGTTTCAGAGCCTCTTTAGAGCTGCCAATAAAGGGAATGTGATTTCTTGCCTCCTACTTAATCATCAACAGGGACAGGGGAGTGGAAAGCAGGAGCAACACGGGCTCAGAGCTTCTCTCCCCAGCTCAGCTATTCCAGCAGAAAGCAAAGCAAGCACGGCAATGTCGGCTCCAGGTACCTCAGAGCCAACAGTCAACAAAATCACCGCATGTGGGGATCCCTGGGTGGCGCAGCGGTTTGACGCCTGCCTTTGGCCCAGGGCGCGATCCTGGAGACCCGGGATCGAATCCCACGTCGGGTTCCCGGTGCATGGAGCCTGCTTCTCCCTCTGCCTATGTCTCTGCCTCTCTCTCTCTCTCTCTCTCTCTCTCTCTGTGACTATCATAAATAAATTTAAAAAAAAAAAAATCACCGCATGTATTCTGCACTAGCACCAGGGAGAGCAGAAGATGTTTTTTTTCTAATTGTTATTCTGGGGCTTTTTTTGTTATTATGTTTTTAAGTGCTAATCTATGTGCTTGACACTAATAATAAAAATGCACAGTCCTCTAAGAACAGGAGTATGCAGTGAAAGAGATAATAATATAAAGACAAACAAAATAAATAAGAACTAAGCCATAAAGTGACAAGATTTTCACTCAGTGCTGTGGGAGCATCTATTCATTTATTTGTTAAATATTCAGTGTGCACACACTATGTGCCAGACAGAGTCTAAGATGATAAATGTGGGTGAACAAAACAAGTTCTCACTCCTTTCGGGCTTAGAGTTTGCAGGAAGACAGAGCACAGAGACACATACAATAACTGTAAGCTGAGTGTGTGTGATGATTTCAGGTGGAAGCCTGCGGGTGCTACCCTAAAAGAGAATGAGCAACGGCAAGGAGGGGTTAAAATATACCTTGAGTGGCCTAAGAAGATAGACCTACAGAATGGCTGGGAAGGACCTCATCAGGCTAGTTGTGTATATGTGGGGCAGAGGGCACAGAGAGAATAAGACATGAGGTGTCCTGGAGGGGGCAAAGAGGTTGGTGACCTACAAAAACCAAAGGAAGCTGCGTGTGGCTGCCACGAGTGAGGTAGGATGGGGGTGAGGGAGTGGAGAAGCTAGTCTGGGAAACACTCAACACCAGTGGGGGCTTTTCAACTGAGGCTTGAAATACATGTTGGTCAAAATAGGTCTCATGGAAATCAAAGAGGCATTCTAAGGAGGACCTCTCAGGACAGGTTTGAGTTTTGTAAGGCCTAAAGCTTATGAAGCTATAAGGAAAAGAATATAAGAGAAGGGGAATAGAAAAATGCTAGGGCCCCTGGCAGAGCCTTGGAACAGCAGGGGCAAAGAAGAGGCTCAAGGCTTAAGTCTGGTGGACTCCATGGGAAGTCTGCCAGCAATCTCCATTCCAATCCTGTGCCTGCCACTGCCTGGAATCAGGAGAGCCTCTCATGGAGCTCCCTAATAAAACCTACACCCCCTTTGAAGCACACTCATTCCCATACAGGCCAGCAGCCCAACGAAAGCAATAATGCGGGCAGTCAAGATTCATTTGATCATCTAACAAACATATATGTATTCATTAGGTCACATCCAAAGTGTATCACTTTTTGTTGAAAATTATAGAGCACTTAACAGGCTATGAACATGACCCAAGGAGACATATGGATTTCACATCTACTTTGTAGCAAGTACTATTGGGACTCCAGGGATACAGATGTGAATTAGATACACTTGGTCTCATGGATTGAGCATATTGCACTTGCCTTAGCAATTTTCAAGTAAGAGAGCGTTTTAGGTCTCCTTTGTAAGTCTAGGCTAATGATCTGGTTGGTCATGGTTAATGACCTTCCAGAAAGTATAAAGTCCTTTAAAAGTTGGGCAATCTCCAAGAGGCTTCTGGAGAGACTGCCTCATGAGAGCAATGGGTAGGAGTGATTGCTAGCATCCTGCTGCTCGTGCATCTTTGCAGGTTCTATATATAACTACTCCTCTGTACAAGATATTTTAGGTGTACTGGGCAACTAGTTAGTTTGACTTTGGGGGTAGACATAGAACCTGATGAGGAAGAAAGGGGTAGAATTCTGGCACATGAGTTTTGGGAGTGTGGTGTTTGTCTTTTCCACCAAAGAAGTCTGAGAGTAGGATGTCACTATGGTCATGAAGGCAGGATTCCCAGGGACTGCCCTGAAGTAACTCGGGGAAGAGAGGTAATGTTAGGTCAGCACTTGTTTTCCAAAAATGCTTTTATTATTATTTTTTTTAGGATTTTGTTTATTTACTCATGGGAGACAAAGACAGAGACATAGGCCGAAGGAGAAGCAGGCTCCCCAAGGGGACCCCAGTGTGGGACTCAATCCCAGCACCCCAGGATCATGGCATCAGTCAAAAGCAGATGCTCGGGATCCCTGGGTGGCTCAGCAGTTTAGCGCCTGCCTTTGACCCAGGGCATGATCCTGGAGTCCCGGGATCGAGTCCCACGTCGGGCTCCCGGCATGGAGCCTGCTTCTCCCTCCTCCTGTGTCTCTGCCTCTCTCTCTCTCTCAATCTGTCCATCATAAATAAATAAATAAATCTTTAAAAAAAAAAAAAAAAAAGCAGATGCTCAACTACTGAGCCACCCAGGTGCCCTCAAAAAATGCATTTAGAGGGAGACTTGTCTTCAACAATTATTTTCTACTTTGCAAAAATAGGGTGGTGGCTATTTCGAGTTCAAGCTGAAGTTTCAACAGATTGACTTTGAATGTGCCTGTAGTGGAGGTGGGGCATATCTGAGGTACAGAGTTGGAACAGTCAGATTCTGCTGTTTCCTCCCCAGCCTCCCTTCCCAGAGTATAGCAGTATCTCAAATAACATCTGCTCTGTGGTTTATGTATACAATGGAATATTCCTCAGCCATTAGAAACGACAAATACCCACCATTTGCTTCAACGTGGATGGAACTGGAAGGTATTATGCTGAGTGAAGTAAGTCAATCAGAGAAGGACAAACATAGTATGGTCTCATTCATTTGGGGAATATAAATAATAGTGAAAGGGAATATAAGGGAAGGGAGAAGAAATGTGTGGGAAATATCAGAAAGGGAGACAGAACATAAAGACTCAACTCTGGGAAACGAACTAGGGGTGGTGGAAGGGGAGGAGGGCAGGGGGTGGGGGTGAATGGGTGACAGGCACTGAGGGGGGCACTTGACGGGATGAGCACTGGGTGTTATTCTGTATGTTGGTAAATTGAACACCAATAAAAAATAAATTTATTATTAAAAAAATAAAATAAAAAAATAAAATAAAATGGAAAAAAAAAATCAAATAACATCTCAATGACCTCCAACTAGTGCCTTATCCAAACAATACACCACAGTTTCAGGCAGAGCAGTCCTAATCACTGTCCTAACTGGCTGAGCTACATTCAGCACACCCAAATTTCCTCTTGCTTCTTTCCAGCATGGACTACCTCTATGGTGCATAATTATCTGATATAAAGTAAAAGCCTTTAATAAAATGTGTGGTGTTCATGAGACACTCCTAACTCTGGGAAATGAACAAGGGGTAGCAGAAGGGGAGATGGGCAGGGGGATGGGGTGACTTGGTGACAGGCACTAAGGGGGGCACTTGACAGAATGAGCACTGGGTGTTATACTATACGTTGGCAAATTGAACTCCAATAAAGAAATATACAAAAAAAAAAAAAAGTGTGGTGTGGTCTATTTTTTCACATTACTCTGAAAGGCATTGGTATATGATTCTAGGTGACCAGGGTCTCTGTACCCTTATGTGTCACCTCCTATCTATTAGATACAACAGAAATATAAGGTAATTTGGAGTATATTAGGGGCATAAAGAACCTAGGAAACCATACCTTCGAGACATCATCAAAATGAAGAATGCAAAAGGAAGCAATTTTGCTGGGGTTTAGCTTTTTATTTCTGAACTTTGTGCATAAAACAATCCCTTTGAGCCCTCCAGAGCAGAGTCTAAAAAGTACCATTTTTTCCCTGAATATTTATTGAACATCAAGTAGGTGTAAGGCATGACTCTGTAAGACACGTGGAGACATAAAATGCCAGCTCTGCCCTCCCTCCAGAAATATACAGTGTGCTTGGGAGGCATAAGGTAGAGAGAGAAGACAATAACGGGCCCGGCTGAACACCATGAAGAGCACAGACAGTTTGGGTGACAGAAAGTCAAATACCACACACAGTCCCTAAGAGCTTTGGGGCAGATGGGAGATTGAAGAAGCTGAAAGAAAAGGAGTGGAAAGCATTGAGGTTAAAAAAAAAAAAAAAAAAAAAAAAGAAAGCATTGAGGTTAAAGCAAAGGACAGATGTAGATTTGTAAGAAGATGCATCTGCTGTAGGAAGTGTGGTCCGAGTGAAAGGAAGAAGAACATATGCGGTTTATGTCAGTGTTCAGCAAACTGTGGTTCATGGGCCAAAACCGGACTGCTGTGTTTTTGTGGGGTCTTTTTTTTTTAATATTTTATCTATTTATTCATGAGAGACACAAAGAGAGAGACAGAGACATAGGCAGAGGGAGAAGCAGTCACCATGCAGGGAGCCTAATGAGGGACTCGATTCCAGGACCTGGAGATCACGACCTGAACCAAAGGCAGGTGCTCGACTACTGAGCCACCGGGTGTCCCAGGACTGCTGTGCTTTTGTAAAGGCTGCAAGCCCTTTTGATGGTTGAAAAACAAAGAAATGTTTCCTGCCACATGAACATTCGATGAAATTCACATTTCAGAGCCAACAAATGAAGTGATTGGAACACAGCCTGCTCACTCACACAGTATTGTTTCTGACTTTCTGACTGCAGCAGTGGAGTCGGGAAGTCACAAGAGACTGTTGTTGACAAAGCCCAGAATATTTACCATGTGGTTCCTTACAGGAGAAGACCTGCTCCCCCCCCCGCCACCTTGGCTTATCTGAGGGGCAATCACTTGAACAGATCAAGGAGCAGGGAAGCTACTGGGGTCCGGGTGGTCATGGATCTTACTAGATTATGGACTCTCAGCTCCACCATTGTAACAATAAGGATTCACTGAAGGTTGTTGAGCAAGAACAGAGAAGGAGAGGTGTGAAGAAACAGACAGAAGAGAGATTTGAGGCAGGGAACAATTATGAGCGCTGAGTTGACAACTGATGAAGACCTAAACTGATTGCTTTACTCTTCTCCTGAGGACAGTTCTTGAGTTCTCCTTGTTCTTCAAGGTCCAACAAGTTTCTGCCACCCCTTCACTTTGAGCTGATGACTTCATCCCCATTCCATTGAGAGTGTTCTAAGAAAAAGAGGAAATAGCTACCAACTCTGGCATCCTCCCACATGGCACCCAATAAACCCTGAATTTTGTCTGCCTCCTGCTACACTGAAAAGAATGTGCCTGATCCCATCCCTTGAGAGCCATCCTGGAGCTTCCAGAATAAAGTCTACATTCAGAGCTTCACATCAGGCGCTGCCTTCTCTGTGCGTTCCCACCACCCGCTGTGCTAAATCAGTATGACTCACAGACCACGAACACAAACAACTCTGGGAAGTAGTGTCATGGACTGAATGGTGCCCTGTGACCCCTAAAAGATGCTGCATCCTAATTCCGGGAATCTGTGAATACTACCTTCTTTAGAAAAAGGGCACCTGGGTGGCTGTGGTTGAGCATCTGCCTTCGGCTCAGGTCGTAATACCAGAATTCTGGGATCAAGTCTCCCATCTTCTCCCTCTGCCTATGACTCTGCCTCTGTGTGTGTGTGTGTGTGTGTGTGTCTCATAAATAAATAGATAAAATCTTAAAGAAAAGAAAAGGAAAAGAAAAGAAAAGAAAAAGAAAAGAAAAGAAAAGAAAAGAAAAGAAAAGAAAAGAAAAGAAAAGAAAAGAAAAGAGGCCTTGGCTTCTGTGATTGAGTGAAGGCTCTTGAGATGAAGAGCTGGGGGTCCCTAAATCCAATGAGAAACGTCTTTAAAGGAGAGACACTGGGGAGATGAGACAGGGAAGAGGAGAAGGTGGTATGAAGCTGGAAGCCGAGATTGGAGAGAAGCAGATACAGGCCAAGGAAACCCAGCAAACACCAAGAGTCCCCGGAAGCTGGTGACTGTCCTCCAGAGCCTCTGGAGAGAATGCAGAGCTGCCAACATCTTCCTTTTGGACTCTGGCCTCCAGAACTGCGAGACAATAAATTCCTCTTGTTTTCCTGCCCAGTTTGTGGTCAGTTGTTGTGGCAGTCCTAGGAAACCAACAGAAGGCTATTCATTTCTTTTATCCTTTTATTTGTTCTCACTCAGAAGTTTCAAAATCCTAATATTAAATCACAAATTGCTTCAGAATTTAGTATTTCCAAGCAATAATCAATAAGGTCCACTCAGAGATCAAGCTTCTCACCACTTTCACTGTCACCATGCCCACCCCCACTCCCCACCTCCGCCCAGCCTCTGCAGGGGCCCAGGGCCTGTGGCAGGGAGGAAGTCAGGCACCAGAGACAGGACACAGTTAGCTTCTTCTCCACCCCCACCCACCCCCCACTTCCCATACTTGCCAGCTGCTGTTTCTCATCTTTCTGGGGCCAGAGGACAACAGCAGGGAAGTTCTAACTTGACCAACACTATCATCAACTGGCTTTGCTCTGTCCAGTCTTGGATGGTGTTTGTAGATGACACTTCTTCCCTTGAAGTTCTTTCTTTGGTTCATTATCTCCTCATTCCCACCCCATCACTGGAAACCTGGCCCCTGTATCTCTCACACTCTTCTCTGGATCACTGCTTGTTCCTTCTCCAGTTGCTAGAAATCACCAAAGACCAACCAGATCAGGTTGAGGATCTCTGTACTTCCCCGTGTCAAAATTAAAGTTCTTGCATATCGAGATGTCATTAATTCAGCAGCTGAGAATGTTTTCCTTCCTGTATCAGAATACTAATGAGCAAAAACGGTATTAAAATATAGAACTTCTTTATTGAAATAAAAGCCATCAGCACTGACTTTCACATCTTCAGCTCAATTTTCCCTTGGATTACAACATACCTTACCAAGCTTTTGATCTTGAGCAATTTCGAATCTCCGTTCCAGCTCTAACAGAGCTGACACCAGACACCCAGCTCCACAGAGCTTTGATGGAATTCTTGATAAAATAAAATTTTATCAGTTCCTTTTATCAGTTCCTTTTCGGGTGGCTTAGCCTAAAGCTGCCAAGTCTGCCTGGAATCATCCATCCCAATTGTCTGTGGTTGGCTCGTTAGCAAGAAGAATCTAGCTCTGTGACACTGAAGCCAAAAACAAGGTTCTCACTCCTGCTCAGTTCTTCAGCTTTACTCCATCTGATGGCCATAGACCACTCTCTGACCATGGCCCCTGCCAGGGTGAGCCCATCCCATTTGTAAAATATATAAAACTCAAGGAAGGTGGGCCACAGTTGTATTCACACTGTTTGAATAACTATTTCTGTGTGTGCACAGTCCTTATAAATGCTGTCTATTCTAAGCACCTCTGATCACCTCTAACTGCTTTGTGATGACCGGCTCTGATGCCCTCCTGATGCCCCTAGAGTGAGGGACGGGCCTGGGAGTCAGGTGGAGCAACCAGTTCCAAATTTCACATTTTCGTTTTGCCACCAACTTGGTTGTGATTTCAGTCCTGACCTCCATGAATCAGCTCTCCCACCTGCAAAATGAGGTTAGGTCAAGCTTTTTCAGATCTTTTCTGTTACGGTGGCTCTGTGTCATCCAGGAGACAAGGGACAAAGATAGACTGTATGGAACCCACGTAAAGGCAGTTCTTCCTTGGCCAGTGCCACCCACCTAGGAGTCCTAGGTAGAAGTCCTACCCTGCCTGCTGTGCTCTGGGCAAAATGGTCCACGCCAGGTGACTTCCGGAGAACCACTTTGAAAAGCCAGCCAGAGAGCAGCTTGGGACTAAGGAAATCACAACTGCATAGTTGCCCAGATTCTGGGAAACTATAGAGCATGAGTCCTGGATTCTCTGAAAACATTGCTTTGGCCCAGCCTCCTGACCTCTCCCCTCCCATATCCCAAGCCTTTAACCTCCTGGGTCCCAAGGTCCTCATCTGTAGCTACAGCCTCCCTTCCTTGAACATCCTAAAGCTAGCTTCACTTGTTCTTATGGGACACTCACCAAACCCTAATACTGTGGTTTACCCACCAAAAATGCCCCTTTATCTTTCAATGTCTTAGAGAGCATACAATCAATTTTTTTTTTCCCCTGGGGAATACTGTTTAGTATAAGGTAAAGTGCAAAATTCCACTGGTTTCCCTGAGGCTGTCAGGTATTGCCCCAAGCATGCCCATGATGACTTGCACAGTACCCGATGTCAATTTCCCCCCAAATCAAACTTGCTGCTGCCCTGGCCAGGATATTGTCCACACGTGAAGCCAGGGTGGGTAAAATCGTGGTTCTCCACATGCACCTCTGTATCCCTTCTCCACCCTTCTCTGCCCTGTTCTGCTCTGCTCTGTGCCCCCAGGAGGCTGCGCTATGCATGACATCATCTGGGCTTGCCCACCCCTGCCTTCTGGGTGGGTCCAGCCAGCCCTTTCACTGGCAGGAGATTAGAAGCCAGGACAAGTGTGAGATCGGGGCCTTCACACCTCTCACTTTTAACATGTCAGATCTTGACTTAGGCAGTGGTTTGGGATCCCTTCCTTGGGGCCACACCACCTTCCCTGGGCCCTCTCACAGAGTTACTGGTCTCACCTTGGGAAAACAGCTTCCTCTCCTTGCTAATTCAGGCATAAACGTGGTAATGGCTTCTCACTCTTTCTGACCCCAGAGTGCTTCACTTTTGAATGTGCCATCTGTCAGCCGCCTACCAAGGACAACCCAGAGTGCAGAGTGCTAAAAGCCAAAGCAATATCCAAGCCAAAATCCACTGAGGGGAACCAAAGTTCAGACACATGAGAGAAGAGGTTCAAATGCTCAGTCCAGGAGCAAACCAGGAATCAAAGTAGAAGATCCAGGGCCAGGTCAGAACCTGGGGAAGATAGGACCAAATGAACCAACCTGGTCAGAAACAAGCAGCAGGGCTTCCACAAGGCTTGCCAGTGGGAATCATGCTCATCTTTCTAGCCAGCCGGTATGAGCTGCTTGAATAGGATAGACTGGCTTCAAGGAGGAAGGGCACAGGAGATCTGTAATTTCCATATAAAGTTCCTTCTCTGAGAGCTTAATATTCAAATACAAATGCCTCAGGGAAGAGTGTAAGCCCAGGGCTCTAACCTGGTGCCCATGGTATGTGAGGGTTATCTATTTCTGGGCAGAGTCCACAGCATTCATTAGATTCAACCAGGGATCTAGGGTTATAAATGGTCATTATTTCCAGTTAACCTTATCATCCATTTACTGCTCAGCTTTCTCCTGGGGGGGGGGGGGGGGGGGGGGGGGAATCCCAACTGCTTCCTGTTGATTTCCCATCACTTTCCAAATTCCCCACAAGGCCCTGCTCCCTCACCTTCCTACTTCCCAGCCCAGGCCTCACAATTCAAATATGTAACATTTAAGTGAATGCCACTTTGAAAAAAAAGGAAAAGCCTTGTAAATCCTCATGGCTCCATAGAAAATATTTCTGTTCCTCCCAAAAGTACAGTTGTAGTAGTTGGCATTTGCCATCCACATCCAAAGGAAATTTGGCACCAAATTCTTCTAAAGATGTGTGATGTGAAGGACTGCACTCATGGGATGATCACTGAGCTCCCACTCCCCCACCAGTGTTGGGAGTCAGAACTCTGCCCAAGAGGATTTAGCATCAAAAAGGACCTTCAGTTCATGGCCATGTCCTCTAGAAGGCATGCTATACCATCCTTCATGCAGTTGGTAGGCTGGAGCTCCATCTCAGAGTCTGACCTCCGGATGGTGTGGAAATGCTCAGAGATGAGGTGGCCCATGCCTTTTCTTCTTTTTCCCTACATGTTCTCATCATTCCTGTACCATCTGTGACTCCTGCATAAAGACAAGTCAAGGTGCCTGGATTTGCATGTGCCATTGTTTACTTGACATTGTCACCAGGAAGGAATGTCAAATTCAACACTTCATCCTGAGTTTCCTCCTTTTCTTTTTTTTTTTTTTTTTAATTTTTATTTTATTTTATTTTTTAATTTATGATAGGCACACAGTGAGAGAGAGAGAGAGGCAGAGACACAGGCAGAGGGAGAAGCAGGCTCCATGCCCTGGGAGCCCGACGTGGGATTCGATCCCGGGTCTCCAGGATCGCGCCCTGGGCCAAAGGCAGGCGCTAAACCGCTGCGCCACCCAGGGATCCCTCCTCCTTTTCTATTAAGCCAGGGTCTCAGCTGTCTTACTGCTCAAGCAGAAACCGATTGGCTATTTCATCTCTCATCCTTCCCCCTTCGCCCCCTGTAAGTTCAATGACTTACCAGGTACTGTCCTGTTCACTCCTTACAGACCTCTCAAACCTGAAAATCCACCCTCTTCTCTCTCTCTCCTGCCACTATTCTGGCCCAAAGGAACCATCAGCCCTCAGTGGTGGCATTAATGCAACAAACTGCTGACTGCTCTCCTGCATCCACACAGGAGCCAGAAAGCTTTCTCAAAGATGCAGATGCTGATACTTCAAACTCTTCAAGAGCTTTCACTGTTCTTGGGATAAAATGCAAAAGTCTTAACTTGGCCTTCAAGATCTCTTCTCATTTTAATTCTCCAGCTTCATTGGGTGGCACATTTCTTCATCCCGGCCCATTTCAAATCACAGAGGGAAAAGGAACATATTATGGCATATCCATACCAGCGAGTAGAAGTCAGCAGTAAGCAGGGATGAACTGTGGATGCACATTCTGGCCTGGGGAACAGCATGGAAATTATGCTGAATGAAATAGGCCAAACCTAAAAGACAGCATACTAAATGACTCCCTTCATGTACATGCTTGGGACAGATACAAGCAATCTATGAATACAGTATCCCTACTGGGTAGACTAGAATGGAACTTTCTGGGAGTTGCATATTGTGTGTCATGAGAAAGATGTGGTTATATAGTTTCATCCATTTGTCAGATGTGTTCTGTTAAGATTTATCCATTTCAGCAGAAGTACATTTTGCTTCCACCAAACTGTAACAACAGCCCAGGAGGTGCTGGCGGGAGGGGGTGACTGGAAGTACAGATCACAGGACAATAGCAGGATAACAGCAGAATGTTGATCATTCTCAAAGCAGGATGATGGGTAGAAGGAGTTCCTTATTTTATCCTATTTTCTAAGTGTTTCAAAGTTTCTGCATCAATAGTTTTAGAAACTGCACTGGGGGAGCGCCTGGGTGGCTAACTCCATTAATCGTCTGACTCCCGATTTCTTTTTTTTTATTTTATTTTTTTTATTTATTTATGATAGTCACACACACAGAGAGAGAGAGAGGCAAAAACACAGGCAGAGGGAGAAGCAGGCTCCATGCACCGGATGACTCCCGATTTCTGCTCAGGTCATGATCCCAGGGGCGTGAGACTGAGCCCTCTGTGGGCTCCGCTTTGGCCATGGATTCTGCTAAAGTTTCTCCCTCTGCCCCCCACCTCCAAAAGAATGCATTGGGGCCAAGAGTTGGTTAAACTTGCATTCTTTATTTTGTAAAAATGAAATCCGAGAGAACAGAACCAAGTATCTCTCCTGCTGCTGATTGAGCTGCTGGGACCAGAAGTGGTGGTGGTGGTAGGAGAGGAGAGGGGAGAGATGGTCAGGAGGGTATGGCTTCACAAGGTCCTGGGAAGGGTGGAAAGAAGCAGGGGAGAGGGAGATTGAGGGTGGGAGAGAGAAGAAATTGTGG